>NC_065428.1:2433434-2738434 GCF_024362695.1 Pectinophora gossypiella | reverse complement strand
ATTGTGCATAGCGTTCTCCGTCTCTTCTGTAGACCTTGTTCCTGCCGTCGTTACCATACAGCATAATTTTACACTCATCAGAAAAGAGAACTTTGCTCCACTGTAGGTATGACTAATTTAGGTGCTCACGTGCAAAGTTAAGGCGCGCTCTTCGATGGTCTGCAGTTAATTTCGGCCCATTTGCTGGCTTATGCGGTACCAGTCCACGATCCTTCAACCTTCTTCTAATTGTAGAGTCACTTACAGCCACCCTTCGTACAACACGAAGCCGCTGCTGCAGTTGAAAAGCGTTAAGGCGTCGATTTCTTAAAGAAGTTGTTACAATAAATCGATCATCTCGCTCAGAAGTGACCCGATTCCTGCCAGATCCTGAACGGCGCGTGAACAAACCAGTCTCCCGATAACGTTTATAGACTCTATGAACAGATGACAGGCTTAGATGCAGTCTTGCAGCCACAACACGCTGACTAAGGCCAGAATCCAGCAATGCCACAACTTGGGCGGCTTCTGTGGGCGAAGTATCCATACGTTTTAGAAAAAAAACCTTTTTTCAGACGTCCCAAAGTCACAGTATTGAAATAAAAAACAAAAAGTTTAAGGATAGGCGCCAATTTTTAGTTTTTAAACGCTAAATGTACTCCAACCCTAAACACACATTTGTCTCAAAACAGTGATTCATTTCGTTTATAAGATAAACAAATGAAATTCTAATTTTGAATTTAGAATTTTCGCTTATTACTGTAATGGCCAAACTGCCAGCTATACATTTATGTAATTTTTTTCATCGTATGAATTCTTTTTTGTGTTAAATTCGGACAGAAACAATGAAAACGGAAGTGTTTCGATTTTTTTGATGAGAAGTGTATTATTTAATGCTTAGCAAAATTTATTATTTAAGTTGCGAACTGAATTGATATGCTAAAATTAACGAAAAAAATTAAACAAATGTTGATAGTTCACAAACTTTATTTAAATTTTCAAGTAACTGACACAGTAACCGTTAGTGTTCCGGAATGATTCTGGCACTTTTAGGGACATGTGCTGCAAATGTTCCAGCCCCGTATTAAACATATTTTTCGATATGTCCGTGGACACCACACCAGGGTCAGCCAACCACCCTTCAACTTCGTCATTCAAAGACAATTCCACTTTAAACAATATTTTGGTAACCACAGTCGACTGTAATTTCACTTTATCATCCTTAATTTGGTCCGTGTTCCTCAAAACTTGCAACTCCTTATCCATAACCCAAATGAGTAAATATTGTTTCTTATTCGCTGAAATTTTGCATTCAAGCACGATCTTACACATGACTGTATATTGGAATCCAAGATTGAATTCCTTCGTTATACATTCTATTGTGTAAATGAAATCATCCGTCTTCAGGTTATCGCTTGCATTTTTATGAGAGAATACATGTTTATCTGAACCGTTTTGGTTCATTTTCACTTCTGAGTTGAATAATTTCACCATATCCTTCTTTTTAAGTCCGAGCCACGCCAAACATCTGTTGCAATGGTAAACCTCTCGTTTAGAATTAAACTTATTTGTTTTGTCCGATAAAATTGAATTGTTAACATCGAAATAAGTCAATCTGTAGAGAAAATCACACTTGTTCGGCTTAACTTCAATGTCATTATGGGAGTTGTCACCGTGCGAGTGACCGTGGCAAAACCATTCGGACATATCCAGGTTTGTAGTAGGCAGTTCTAATATCCTATTGAATTTGACTAAGTTATCAGAAATCACATTCGAACAATTCGCGCACGTGATTTTGAATTCCTCATCGGCTTTCACGTTCATCTGTATCTGATTCACTTTTGTGGACTTTGTGGACCCGATTGTACTATTAGTTGATAAAAGTTCTTTGTAAAAGTTGCCTCCGTTCTTTGGTTCAGTTAAAATCCTGAATGAGATTGTGTTTCTATAAATTTTGAGACATGACATAGAATTTGGTATTATGCGACAGAATTCTTCTATGGGGATAATCGTGGTGACATCATCTTCGTCCTCTGAATAGCAGTCCGACAGACTTTCTATCGAGGACAAACTATCCCTTCTCTTCATATTATCATCATCTTCATAATAATTAAGAACTATACAATTTGCTTGTATACTGATTTTCAAATTACAATTCTTGGTTAAATCTATCCCTGTTGTAATATAAACGTTGCAACTACGCAATCTAGAGCGTAGCTCCATGAAAATATTTTTAATCAACATTTTCGCTTAATATTAAGTATCTTCAAATAAAATCCTTTTTTTGGGACCTTATCACTTTGAAACCGATTATTTATTTATCAATAAGTTTCTGTACGTTGCTCTTAATTCTTTGTACATAACCATTAGTCTCATACACGTTGAATAACTTGTCCATCTCCCGGATGGTGAAAGGTACTGTGGCTTTTTGGTAGTAGTCGTTCATCATTTCAATGTTGTCGATGACTGTATCGAGGAGATGTGACTTTTCTGCATAGATACCGGGGGCCTCGTGCCGGAGGTAGGTGAAGTGAACGTGCAGGTGGTAGAAGGACGGCTGATAGTGGAGGTAGATGCGCAACTGACTGCCTGGAACGTCGTACTTATCGAGAATTGCTTTCTGCAATGAGAAATGGATTTCGTAAACTGCCAGAAAGCACTCCACCAGTATTCTAAGATCTTAACTTGAACCTTCCTCAACGTCCTCAGTTGAAGCGACCTAAGGAAGAACTCGAACTGAGCTCAGAATCGGTATTCTTAGACGTCACCTCAACCTTATTTCTAGTTTACTCCAGTAAGGTTGAGCGGAGGCATGCCGTCATTATTTTGTTGGCAGTATGATTATGCTCGAACTCCAGTGGGGAAAGCCCTCGAGGACGTAATTGTCAACAAGTATACCAAAATGCTTATCTGAGCCCGAGTTAGTGGAGGAAGTTTCTACTTAACATCTTAGAATACGAGGTGTATCAATGTTCAGCGCAACGGACAAACTTAAGTATCATTATCCTGTTTTATAAGAATCATATCTTCTACTTTGTGGATTATGATTATGAACCTCACCAACTCTGCAGTTAGGTTTATTTTCAATGCTAACAAGTAAATGCTAGTTTTTATGCACCTACTGATATTTTTATCTTAACTGCTAACATTGTTTAGCTAATGTGATAGTCTTCATCAAATACCATCATGCGTGCTCTAATTTATGAATTAACAGCATTAAATGTATGGAAAGTACAAACTGGATGACCTCATGCTATGCTGAAACGCCTGCCGCATTATTATCGTTAACACTTTCAAAGACAGAACGTGTAATGACGTTCTGATGCCAAGGTGTCATATTACCTATTATGAACCATCAATGACCCATGACCTCTATCCGTGAAAGGGTTAAAGCGCGTGCAACTATGGAGCGAATGTTTTATATTTATACCACACGCTATGGTAACTTTTTAATGTAAATATTTTCGCCTTCGCTTATAATCAATCTACAATCTTAGCTTAACCTTAGCGAACTGACTTATGTTCCTATTTTATTAATAAGTACCATATAACCCTAGAGAAAGAAGTACAGACTTCATGACAAAGAGGTTGCATACCAGTGACATGTCTAGGTGATTATTCTGGGTTATACGAAAGTGATACATTAGAATTATATAAACATTAACAGCATTTAGTAATTCACACTTCTGAGCACAGGCCCTCACCGGATCAAGTCGTGTTGGTGGTGTTTGGACTAATGTCCGGGACCAAAGGCTTAATGTGCCTTCCAAAGCAAGGAATCATCTTACTCTTTCGATCAATCAGGTGATTCAATGTCCAATGTCCTATCGAAACCAAGGCAAGTCTGCAAAGGTTGTTCAAATTTAAAAAAGAAATACATCTATGCTTACCTTTCCTTCGTCACGAATCCTCTTCAAGAGTGGCAGATGGGTTACGTTCAAATCTCTCAGCGATTTGATTCCTCTCTGTCTAACAATAGCTAAGAGGTACAGTGTCTCTTTTGTGAGTCCGTCCCACTTCAAGTCAGGCACTAGAATGAATCCTTCCTTCTCGCACTTGTTATTATGTACTATTCTGTCTTGCTCACTCTTGCCTTCTAGGATGTTGTAGACCCACTGGAAGAAATCAAAATCATTTATTCAACGTAATTATCATGGATAAACTTGTCGAAGGTCAATGTAACATTTTTGAATTTACGTCATTTCGCAATGTGTTATGGCTGAGGAGAAGAAATTACAAGTAACTGCACAGTTTTCTTTTTGACGTGACTTATTGTAAATTTGCCGCAGATGGCATTAACTACTTGGCTGGAAAACTGCAACAGTAACACATCGTAGTAACAAAAGAAAATAACGTAAATAATGAGGAGGTACTAGATATCAATAACATTATTTAGTTTTAGGGCCTGTTTCATACAGGTATTTAGGTTCCATAAAAATCTTATATCGTGTACTGCATTACCGCGTACCTAATAAGTGCGAGTGAGACGGAGAGCGTGCGCTCCCCATCACTTTTTACGTTCTATGTAGTACGAAGAATAATAATTCTTTGTACTATGACATGGGATTTCAATATAATACAAAAATAAAAGGAAAACTTCAGATAGTTTCTCGTAAGTCAGAACGGACCAGCCACTGAGATCCTACACCATTTTTATACTTATTCTTATTTATACATTTATTGTTACAAAACATTGTCACAAACATTATTAATATGACGTCGTCAAGAGGGTTTGTCCCGACACCATAGAATAAGGAATAATACTTCGTATAGAACGGCAACTCTCCGCTCCCCACCAGCGTCTGAGCTAGGTTTACCTCACCCCTCCTCGGACATAGTTTAGATTTGATTCGTATGGCGTCAGAGGTCACACACACAGATGCGCGTGTACGATAACGTCAATATGTGGTGTCTGTATAAAACGAGGTTCTTTGTATGAAGTGTCCGGGGTGTGCAGACACCATACCCACAGTATGCACATAACTATTCATCATCATCAGCCCATTAACGTCCCCACTGCTGGGGCACGGGCCTTCCCCATGGATGGGTAGGGAGATCGGGCCTTAAACCATCACGCGGGCCCAGTGCGGATTGATGGTTATTAACGACTGCTAATGCAGCCGGGACCAACGGCTTAACGTGCCTTCCGAAGCACAGAGGAGCTCGAGATGAAAACTAATTTATTTTTGTGGTCACCCATCCTCTGACCGGCCTTTGCGAAAGTTGCTTAACTTCAACAATCGCAGACCGAGCGCGTTAACCGCTGCACCGAGCTCCTCATGAATGTTCAATATTAAGCCAGATTGCCATTTAACTATCAATAGCAATGAACTTGTACTATAGGAAAAATATTAGACACATAACATAACCTCACGACTATATCCCAATTGGGGTAGGCAGAGGTATATCCCTCGCAAAATGAACTAAGTTAAATACCCACACCTCACCGAGCTTTTTGTACAGATACAACCCTCGCGCTAGGCAAAGAGTAAGATAATTCCGTGCTTTAGAGGGTACGTTAAGCCGTTGGTTCCGGCCATAAAAAACACATGTACCAACCTATAGTGGAGCAACCTCTCCAACACAACTTATTCAGAATTCTAGACTAAACTGATATAAAACAGAAACTGTCGCTGGCACAAATTGAATGAGCAAATCTAAGCCTAACAAAAGATCTTGTACAATACCTATTACAATTGATATTTAGATTTAAATAAAAAGAAAACAATAAATATTTAAATGTCAAAAGACAATGACTTTGAGAGTGTAAACATAATTATAATATTATAAACTATTACCAGCTACAATGTTAACATCAGATAATGAACAGTTACATCTAAACTGCCATAGATAATGTTTTATAACTAACTTTTCTAATCTTCCTGGTAACACAGTTCTATCAGCTATTACGGCTTGGCATCTATCACATTGGTTCAACAGAAATCTCAGTGAGGTGTGGGTATTTAGTTTATCTTGCGATGGATGTACCTCTGACTACCCCAATTGGGATATAGGCGTGATGTTATGTATGGGATGTACATATGAAGTAGCTAAAAAACGCGATGTTACCTGCAAAGTGAACTGCTCCTTCTCAATATGCGGTAAGGTGAGGGTTGAGTAGAGTTCCGGAGTCTCCAGTACAAGGTGCACTTCTTGCTGACTGAACTTGGCGATGTGCTTGTCGGTCGCCGGGAAGATTATTGTAGTTTTTACACCTGGAAGAAATTGTGGTTGAATTTAGTTGAGATGACGCTTCAGTTTAGGTACACAGACTTTAGAGTAGTTCAATTCAAAAATTTCTTTAATATTACAAGAGAAATTTCACATGGATAGGAGGAGGAATGGTTGTAATGGTTCTTCTTCTTGTGTCAGGGTTATTATTGAGCCGCCCAAGGCGTGACGTGGCTCATGTAACAACTACATACTTACATCAGCAAATAGTAACCGGGATCAATGGCTTAACGTGCCTTCCGAACCACGGATGATCTTACTTTTGGACAATCTGGTGGTCAGCCTGAAATGTCCTAACCAAACTAGGGATCACAAACTGATTTTTTGTGATATGTCCCCACTGGCTGTAAAATGGCCGTTGTAATGGTGGTATAATGGTTAACTTAACATGCTCGTCCCGGCTTGACAAGAGCTGGGGGTTCAAATCCCACTCCAGATTTTTTTTTGTTGGTTTCCCTAAGAAAAATCATTCTTTTACCTGAACCAAACACAAGTATCTTTTTTTATAACACCAGGCTCATAGATAAAATATTATAATATACAATCTTAGTAAAATGTAATCACAAAATATTTACAGTAATTAAATGGAAAACAGTGTTATTCAACAAATAAATATTATTATAAGATATCTCTGCATTATTTGTACCTAAATAGCTGAATACTTGATAACTTTACTTAACCTTTTATATTCTAAGAATATGCAATCTCACATTGACTGAATTTATATCATTAATTTATATTATGATATTTCGAATTCTACATGTCTATGAAACTAAACTTTAATGTGTCGTATAACTTTGTCTACGTGTGCAATTTCATAACGTTGATTACTTTGTAGAAATAATCAAGAAATACACTTACATAAGTATTGTTACATTTCCGAAAACACACTTATTTTTTAACCTAGCAGTGACTTCTACATTTTTTATAAGTATGACTTATAAATTGTATTTAACACGTCTCGCACGACGTCAAGACGAAAATAATCGCCAATTCCCGCTGATGACGCACCAAATAACAAAAGGAACCTTGAAAATCGAAAGTGGTGTGTCTGTGGGTGCGAGGGTGGGAAAAAATGTTGACTCACCATTGAGAGAGGGCTTCGGAAAACACTCGTAATTCCCATAAATATCGTTCTGGAAAAACGTGCGCAACTCACTATCTTCAGAAAAATACCCCGTATTGTTTAATTCTTCTTCTTTGAAAGCATTTTTCTCGAACAAGATCAAACCCACGCCACTTTTTTCCTTGAATTTCCCCTGAACGCAAACTGTTTTCCTATTTGTATTGTTGTTCAGAATCTTCTCCGGGATAAAGTCTTGCAGTTCCAAATTATTCTCACTCACACCGTTTTCATTTTGTTCGACAATTTTAGATTTTTTCGAACAAGGCGGTTCTAAGACGTCGTTTTGGTGATCGACGTCGGACATTTTGTAACAGGGTTGCCACTTGTAAAAATAATTTGTATAAATTGTGGCTTTGACTACTAGCATTTTGATCTTAGTAACTTTTTATTTCCACCAAAAGATGGCGGTAGTAGTTTAAAACTTTAGTATCGTATTTCCAATTTTCGTGAAATATCAGTAAATATCGTAATTATATTATTATAATAATAGTTACCTAAAGCATGTATTGACAACGTGATGCCTTACCGTAATTTTCCCTTAGCCAATTTGTACATAAATGAGGATGTTGACGGCATAATTCACTCACAATGCAACACAAAATGTCTTGTCGTGATGAATTGATCACTTACTTATTGGTCTCGTCCGCGAGCATTGAATGGAAGGAGTCTATTCATGCGATGGCCCTATAAAATGCTTTACAGGATGTTTGAATTATTATGGGTCAAAGGTCGAGAAGATATTCTACCCAAGCAACAAACATAAACTCCTATTAATAGATAGATAATAATCGCCTAATAATGGATAATTACTTCATCATCATCATCATCAGCCCATTAACGTCCCCACTGCTGGGGCACGGGCCTTCCCTATGGATGGATAGGGAGATCGGGCCTTAAACCATCACGCGGGCCCAGTGCGGATTGATGGTTATTAACGACTGCTAATGCAGCCGGGACCAACGGCTTAACGTGCCTTCCGAAGCACGGAGGAGCTCGAGATGAAAACTTTTTTTTGTGGACCCATCCTATGCCTTTGCGAAAGTTGCTTTACTTCAACAATCGTAGACCGAGCGCGTTAACCCCTGCGCCACCGAGGTCCTCACTTTATGGCATATTATCAGCTAAATATATAATCGAACATATCCAGCCCTACGGCCATAGAATATGGAATAATAATACTTATACTATGTATAGAGCGGCAACTCCCAGCTCCCCACCAGCGGCTGAGCTAGATTTTCCTCCCCCTCGGTCTTACTTTAGTCTTTAATCGTAACACACAGATGCGCGTGTACGATAACGTCAATGTGTGTGAGAACTGATATTAGGCAGTTAAATTACTCAATTGTATACCAATATTTTATGTTTATTTTTATTTTTTAAAAGAACGTCTAGGGCCCTGTGCCGAGGTTTTTCTTGCAGCTTCTTTTCCCCGGCTATGTTCAGGTTGTGAGAAGCTGCAGTAGTTTTAGGCGGATGAGACGTTCGTTATGTAAAAATTGACGATTCAAAGTGTAACTATGTTACCAACTGAATAAAGATATTTTTGAATTGGAATTTGAATTTGTGGTGTCTGTGTATAACGAGGTCGTTTGTATGAAGTGTTCGGGGTAAAAAAGATTGACGATCGAACACTTATACCTACTATCGATACAACCTGTATACAAAGAAATACGTAGAAGATTGCTCCTATGGCTTGACCCCACACAATATGGAGGTCAAAGGTCGCACCAGGACATATTGGTATCACATATCCGTAACTTGAGTAGACCCGAGGGGTTCTATGCTCATAATAAAGTGTCATAAATTCAGTGTTCAATTCAATTGATAGACCAATAGTAGGCTACTTGACAACCTAGTCAAATAACTACTTGTTTCGAAATGTCAAAACGAAAGTTTTTCTTAGAGTCTGTATGTAAATACTGTTCTGTGACGTCATCAATAAAAGCGGTCAAACGTCGTATTTATTGTTACTTAATTCGTGAATTAAATTCGAAAATTAGTCGAAAAGTAAAATGGTATAGATTTTTGATAATTTTAGACTGGCCTCTATTTCTAGATTAGCATTTTATAATATAACTTTGACCCATTCAAATACCTTATTCTGTATATACTTATTTAGGTTTTGAACTAAGAATATTCCTATTTCGGTGTTCATCGAAGCAAATGAAAGTCTCTGCTTACCCTAATGTATGTATGTAATTTACTAACACAATTTCTCACGACTTGATTATCCCCTAACTAGCCTTTCAAATGTGAATGTATAAGTTAATTTAATTTATGGCTTTTTTAACGAATCTCGGATGATATCTATGTTCTTTCTACTAACGAGGTATTTGTTACCTTCCGGTTATAAGGCGGCTGATATTAAATGACCCTTGATTATTTTTTCTTTTTTTTTCTTTTGCCCATTTGTGGGTCAGGCTAAGATCATAAGACCATGCTGCCTAGCCCTTGATTATTATAACTCTATTTGTTTTTTTTTTCTTGAGTTTTGGCTTCGCGCGGCTTGCGCATTTGCCACAGACAAAAATAGGGAAACACATTCATAGGAAAAAAAGGATCGGAATTAAAAAAAAAATATCAGAACCTGAACCGTTTGACGGTCTTGTGTTAGTCTAATTGTTTTATATCCTGTTCAGTGTACAATAAATAAACTATTAAATAAATAAATAAAATAATCAGAAAGGTGAAGGATGAAATAATATAAAAACTAATAGATAAATATAAAAATAGTAATACTTAAGTATATTACAATACTTACAACCTGTTTAGTGAAACTTTTTTTAAAGTTTTTTTTGTTTTTTATGAAACTTAAAAGTTGTAATTACAATGTTATTTTTGTAAAGGTAGGTTAGGTCACCAATATGGATGCAGAATCTGAAATAAATATTTTATTATTATTATTAATATTATATTATGATTTCGTAAGAAAAAAATACGACGTTCGCTTTGGTTCGCGTTGGTAGTCCACCTCACAACCCACACGATCCGGAGGCCCCGGGTACGAATCCCGGTGGGGTGATATCACAAAAATCACTTTGTAATCCCTAGTTTGATTAGGACATTACAGGCTGATCACCTAATTGTCCGAAAGTAAGGTGATCCGTGCTCCGGAAGGCACGTTAAGCCGTTGGTCCCGGTCAGTACTTACTGATGTAAGTACGTAGCCGTTACATGAGCCAATAGTAAGCCTGACACCATTTGAGGTTGATGGGGTTGGTATTCCACCTCACAACTCACACGATAAGAAGAATTCTTTATTCTATGGTTCGAGCATGGTGCATATGACGCGTATAGAGTATTACAGCCTAATGCAAAAGGGACAGACAAAGGAAATATATGTGTTCAGCCAGCTAACATACAGAACATGCTATAACTAAATTCCCATCGTCCCAACATACAGTGGTCGGTTGTACAAAGATATCAATGAATCGGGTTTTTTTGAAGATCTAAGACGCACCGACAGTTGATTGGTTTAATTAAAGAAAAACTCGCCTTAAGCTGAAATAACAATGACTTTACACTTTAAACCACTGTAGTGAAATAGTTAGAGGCACTTTTTGTTAGCTTTAGCTGTTATATCAAACGATTTATAAAAAATATAAAAATATTTCAGCGCTTAAAAATCAGTCCGGCCAAGTAGATGCTATGAGGCAAACCTACAATAAGTCACGTAAAAAAAACGCATTTTATACAAAATAAAAAAGAAATTTTATATTTTTTTTAGATTTGTATTTTTGTTTTCTTTTATCTGTTTTTTAATGTGCCTACTAAGATTTGTTGAATTCATATTCATAACTAAGTTTATAAGTACCAGTATAGATAGTTTAAGTTTAAAAAGAACGATTTTTGTTTTTATATATTATGTATAATTTAAGTTGATCTGTATATATTTTTTAAGTTCTTAGCTTTATTAATCCCTCAATTCTGTTATTGTTACACTTTTCGGCCAACGGTCTAGTAATCAAAGCTGCAATAAACTAAAAAAAAGAAACATATTTACTTATTTTATTTTTACTTTACCTGTTAGCGAGCGATTACTTTAGTTTAGGTATGACTTTCTGATCAAACACACAGCTTTGTAAGTAGGTAGGTACGTAATACACACAAGAAAAAACAAAACTAGTTTACTTATAAATAACGTTTAGGTGGGTAAGTACTTAGTTATCGGCAATTAAAATTCAAAATCTTTCCCGAAAAATCTCTCAAGGCGAGTCATAATCTACTAAGTGTTAATAAAATATCATTATCTGTTATAAAGCTGAACAAATGGGTTGAATTGAGACGTTAAATTACATTATCTATGGACTCTATGGTACTTAATGCGTAAGGGATATGTATTAGAAGGATTTTTAAATCCTTCTAATACATTAACTTGATTGAAAATAATCTACTTTTATTAGAAGTTTCAGTTTACTCTGTTAGACTGAGAGGGAAGAACTCACTTCCGACAGGTGTACCAAATTTTATCAAAATCGGATTAGTAGTTTAGTCGTGAAAACGTTACAGACAGACATAACTACTTTTGTAACATTTATAAAATTCAGTAAGTAAGTAATTTAGATATTATATTACCTACCTCCGACCAATTCCGAGAGCACGTTAAGCCGTTGGTTTCGGCCACTAGCCGTAAAACACATCCACAGCAGTGGAGCAGCGTGGTGGAGTATGATCCACTCCAGTTAATTGAGAGAAGGCTTGTACCCAACAGTGGGGCGTATGTAGGCTATTTAGGTTAGTATAGTACCTACGTACACTTAATTCGAAAATTCAAACTAAGAACTCACATTATTCAATTGAATTTGGAATGTGTAATGCCAGCAATGAGAAAGTACGTGTCAAAGAAAGCACATCTCATAGCGCGACTTCTTTCTCGAGCTAAATTAAAGGTGAACCAATTAAATGACGGGATCCCAGTTAGTCCGGGGGGACACCGAGTTACATTTAAATGTTTTTAATTTAGGAAAAGTGTGCTTGGATTTCGGGCTCGGCTGTTTCTATGCTGGACTTAGACCGAACAAAAACCATAGAACAAGTTTAGCTGCTTATCTTTGGTCATGTGGTAAAAACACGATAAACGATTTATATACGAGTGGTTGATCGTCTGTAATACAGTTCATCATTATTCATTTTTTTAACGGACTTCGTATGAACAGTAGCATGTTGTCTTTTTATTAGTTAGGTTTTAGGGTTGACATGGTAACGAAAGAGTTAATGTTATTCGAACCTATCCGAGTAAAGTATTATACCTACCAAGAACCTTGGACCGAAGTTAAGGTCGTCCGGATACTGATAAAATAAATAATGTATGAACAAAAGACATCAACGCGCTCCAATTTTCTATTAAGTATGTTTCAATTAACCATCTACTAAAAACTAAAAAGAAACAATATAATTATAATCAACTATTCCAGTCCTTGATTTTTATGACCTCCCAGTGTGTCCCCAACTTATCAAGCTAATCATGAAGATCAAATGCGTCGGGCGCACTGCGCATGCTCCAGCAATGACAGTCCGTGCCCGGTTTCCCGCCAACACGCGCGTTCTCTTTTCAAATCGCTATCAAACTGCGCGACCATTGTTTTTATTACTTTTTAAAACAAAATAATTTGTTTTTAATTAGTTAAGAGGTATTTTACAGTGCAATTATTATTCATTTATTTTTATTCAAAATTGTTAATTATTCTTTATCACGGAAATATAATACTTACTTAAGTACTTTTAACAGTGAAAAAAGTTATGAATTGTTGAAAAAATAGGAAAAGTTGAAGGATAGGTAACATAAAACATGTAGTATATTTGAATATTTACCAACAAATAATACGTAACCTAGTACATACCTATTTTTTAAAATTAAATAAGAGCGAGACAATAGTGGACTTTTCTTTTAAGCGTAACAAAAACTAATTAATTTCCTTTTATAATGTAAAGAAAGAGCAACGGACCGAAAATCCGGGACCAATTTTATCAGTCAAACCGTGAACGAAATAAAAAGTAAAAAGGGATTCAGACTGTTAAAGGCTAGGTATCCGTAATTAAAACCTTCTTTTCCTATTTTTGTCGTGTATAGAGCAGAGGAAACCATTTGGCTAAAGATGTTTTCTTTATTTCGAAAGCTCTCTGATTTATCAATATTTTTACCGTAAATATAAAAAAGTTTGTACGTGCTTACTTACAATTTTTTTTTTTATAAAAATAGTAAGTGAATATTTAAGAAATATCTAAAATTTTGGAAACTAAATACTTACCTACTTATAAAATAAAATGTAAGTAAGTAGGTAATTAAAATTGTTTTTTTTCAGGTTTTAGATGCCTACCTACCGACTTATTTTTTAATTATACATATTAGGTTATTAATTAAAAATGTTGACATTAAAGCAGATAGTGATATTTTTACTAGTAAATTCAGTGTTAAGTGAGAAAGTGTTCCAAAGTGTTCCAGTGACTGTGAAAACTTATGAGAATGATACTGTTCTCTTACCCTGTTACATAAATGATTCTGGTAAGTGATTTTGCTATGGCAATACTTTTTTATTCTTTTTTTTTTAAATATCGTCTTTCCATCGACGAACCTTAGAGGACCCAGCAAAAAAACAAAAGCAGAAAAGTGGGAGGCCTTTGCTCAGCTGTGGGACATAGACTAGAAAAAAAAATCAACTGTCACTACTCTGCTCACTCCTATACGGATCGAACCTTTTCTAAGGACATCTCTAATTTGGTTAATGTACCTACTTCTAGGTCGCGCTTGCGTTTAACTTATTGATTATTTGTTCTGTTCACCCCATTACGGATCACGGGCGTGATGTTCGTATTCGTAAACCTAAGATTTACCGTACCTACTTACAGTAATCATAAGCTCCCTAGCATTATCCCGTTTTCACAGGGTCCGCTTACGTTATATTTGACAGGTTCGGTTTTTAACAGAAGCGACTGCCTCTCTGACCTTCCAACCCGCGAAGGGAAAACGACACTAATATAGGTTAGGTCACATACCTCTCCTCACGATGTTTTCCTTCATCGCTGAGCACGTGATAATCATTTATGGTCATTAATTCGCAAACAAATTCGACAATTATTGGTTTAGGCATGTGCTGGATTTGAACTTACGACCTCGAATGATTGAATGATTGTCCGAAAATAAGATGATCCGTGTTTCGGAAGGCGCGTTAAGCTGTTGGTCCCGGTTACTACTTACTGATGTAAGTATGTAGTCGTTACATGAGCCATGTCAGGGGTCTTTGGCGGCTCAATAATAACCCCTGACACTAGGGTTGATGGAGTCGGTAATCCACCCACACGATAAGAAGAAGATTTGTTTACTAGTTATTTTGCTTACATCAATTTATCAATGTACCTATATCTCAACTGCGGTGTCTTATCCGCAATAGAATTTCCTGTTTTGTGCACCCAGCGACTAGGACGTAAACAAACAGACTTATCTACAACGTAGAGCGTGTTGACCATTACAATAGAATAAAGAATAAACTGCGTATAGAACGATAACTCTCTGCCCCGCACCGATTCTTATAGTGCGCCGACTCCACCCCCTCTCTGGGTCTTATATTAATATTATATGGCCGTAACCCGCTAAGGAGTAAAGGGGAGAGCGCGCGTTGTCTCTCTCGCACTTACGCACACTGAAACTCCGCTCCCCACCAGCGGCTGAGCTAGGTTTACCTCACCCCCTCGACATTAGTGTTCAATCTTCAATAATGTCATCCATCATATTTAACAATTTTGTTGTTTATCAGTTTCCACCGACCCGCAGTGGAGCAGTGTGGTGGAATATGCTCCACACCCCCTCCGATTGATTGAGGGGAGGCCTGTGCCCAGCAGAGGGACGTATACTTATAGGCTGTTTATGTTATGTTAGGGCGGAAGGCAAGAGGGAAACCACTGCTCTCTTTTTCCCTAAAAAGTATCATGGAGATTGCTACACCGAAAAGAGCGTGGCTCTTAAATTAGTGACGATGT
The DNA here is from genome assembly GCF_024362695.1 of Pectinophora gossypiella. Lineage (NCBI taxonomy): Eukaryota > Metazoa > Arthropoda > Insecta > Lepidoptera > Gelechiidae > Pectinophora > Pectinophora gossypiella. Next base: position 2,723,124 of record NC_065428.1, on the reverse strand, counting down.
TACTATTTTTATCATACCCAATGAGGGACTGTCCAATCGGCGTTCCTCAAAAACACGATAGATGGCGTTGTTAAGTTTTTTCTTCATTTAAACTTCTAATTTCATGAAGAACAGACATATGTATCTTTTTTCTTTGTTTTTGGGTTATAATTGATGACCCTTTTTATTACACCAAAGTACAATTACATCTTCCACCCATTATTATTCTGATCAAAATAAAGAGAAGCAATATAGCTAGCAACATCATTTTATACATAATGCGATCTAAATATCAAGCAACAATTAGTTTTATATATGCTTCTGCTATTAAATTACATTTTTGAATAATTATGTACCCCAGCAATGAGAAAATAGGTAATTATCACGTTAAAAGTGAACAACGCCATCCATCGTGTGTTTGGGGAACGTCGATTGGAAAGTCCGTCATTCAAACTCAGTAAATTATGAAGCGTGAAGTTGCCCATTAAACTTCCTCTAAAAGGATTGAAGATCATAATCTGACAGAACATCAATCGTGGACAAACAGACGAACTACCTTACTGTTACAATCTCATTTAAATAACAATGTATGCATCGTGTTTATACTTAAATTAATTTTGTTTTTGTTTTATGGTTCCGTCAAATGATATAGTGTAAGATTCCATCGATTCTCTCATGTAGAGAGTGCTTCTATGCCGGGCTAGGAGCTTTTTTTTTTGACGTGACTTATTGTAGATTTGCCGCAGATGGCATTAACTACTTGGCCGGACAAATGGGGAGCGCTGAAGGCTCTCACCCGGTACAATGTTTAAGACAACAGGCCTGAGGGTGCCCAGTTGGGCGCGAACCTCGGCTCAGGGCGTCAAAGTTCAAAGTTCAAAGTGCTTTATTTGTAAGAATATAGGTAAGGTTTGGTGGTTTGGTTTGCGTCGTCTGAGAGGAAGAATATTGAAAGGATTAATCGACCCTAGTGGGTCGATAGCGATAAGCGCTGAATGAGGGAAATCGTCGACCACGCCGGCGGGGTCGGTATCGGGGTTCTGAAGTGTTTGGTGTCGCGACCTGATTGGCCGTCTCTATGGCTAGAGTAAACGGGTCGTCGGGATCGTATATTACGTCCTTCGGACGCCGATACTTGTCAGTACCGTCCCTAAGCCCGGGCTAGGAGCGAATATTAAAAAAACATATCTAAGTAGGTGCAAGGGGGCTAGCCTAGCTCAGACGCTGGTGGGAAGCGGAGAGTTACCGTTGTATTCGTAGTATTATTCCTTATTCTATGACGACTATACGCCCGCTCTCTCTCTCTCTCTCAATTTAAGAACTGCGCTCTTGTCGGTGGAGTAACCGCCATTCCTCTCTTCTTCCCGCCAAAACCTTCACCTCCCGATAATTGATAATTCATAATCATTTATTTGCAATAAAAATGGTATTACAGTTTGCAGATGGTCAGCATTTAACATTTGGTCTACATTTTTAGTTATTCAAATTATAACATGCAAATAAACAAAATAAAATTGATAATTTAAATGTCAATCATGTACCTAACATTAATTATGAAATAATAATAAAATGATTTACAAAATCATTAATCCAAATTACACATCACGAAAAAACAAACAATACACAAAAAAGAGAAAAAATATAAAATAAAAAAGATAAACACGAAAGATACGACACGACCTGCACCTACGCCTGCTACTCCCCAGTTATTTTTAGTCCCTTGTAACAGGGAGCGGGCCTATTGCCATTATCGTTTTCATTTCAGACATAAAAAATGCCATTTTTAAAGGTGCGTATTGTACCTCGCCCTACACGTGCAGCCTGTGGGCGAACTTCACTCAGAAAGCATACAACGCTATCCGCGTCCAGTTCAACAACGCTTTTAGGGTGTTATTGCGGCTGCCTCGCTTCTGTAGCGCCTCGGGCATGTTCGCTGAAGCTCGCGTCGACTGCTTTTATACGACTATGAGGAAGCGATGCACGTCCCTGGTGCGCAGGGTGCGGGGCAGCAGCAACCCCGCCCTCTCGATGATAGGTGCGCGACTCGACTGCCCGTATCTGCGTAGATGCTGTGACTTGCATGTCACAGCATCTAATATTAGATAAGGCTACTAACATCTAGAATAAGTTTACTAACACATATGAGACATGTTTTGTGAATTAAATAAATTATTATTATTATTATTTTTAAACCTTAAACGCCTTATACGGCTCTCCGTCGAAAATAAAAATACTGGTGTACAAAGCGGTACTGAAACCAGTATGGACTTACGGCATTCAGTTGTGGGGTGCTGCAAAAACATCAAATATGGAAATACTACAACGCTTCCAAAACGGAGTGCTAGCGCGAGCACCTTGGTTCATGGACGAACTTCACGAGTAAGTACCTTGGAATGAGGCCAATTAAGCAAGAAATTGCCACCACTACAAGGCTATACAGAGATCGAATTACTCATCACCAAAACAAACTCGCCCGGAGTTTAAGTGACAACCACTATATGAGACGCCTTAAAAGGACGCACATATGGGATTTACCCTTTTTTACGGATCTCTAAAATGAGTCATAATAGGAAGGTGCGTTACGTTACACTTACTTAGAGTAAAATAAACAAATTATTATTGATGTCTTGTTTTTACTCCCACAACTTTTTATAACTTAATCATTATACTTACTTTTATAAAGATGTATTCACACTGTGTTCCGGCCAAGTCAATGCCAACGGAGGCAAATCTTCAATACGTCACGTAAAAATGAGTACTGCGTGCCTGTTGAAGGGATTAACATCTTATAACATTTTTGTCTGGCGTCTAGGGGTCTGTGCCGAGGGTTTTATTGCAGCTTCTTTTCCCCAGCTATAGATACAGGTTGTGAGAAGCTGCAGTCGTTTTAGGCGGATGAGACGTTCGTTACGTAAAAATTGACGATTCAGAAATCAGAATCATTTATTCAACGTAATTATCATGGATAAACTTGTTGAAGGTTAATGTAACATTTTTGAATTTACGTCATTTCGCAAGGTGTTATGGCTGAGGAGAAGAAATGACAAGAAACTGCAACAGCAACACATCTTTTTAATCAATGAGGGTACATTACAAGTTATTTAATAACTAGAGGAACACATTCAATACCAGACATTTTTATCATTTAGGTAATCATTAATCTTATAATAAGCTTTTTTTACATAAAGTAAGCTTCACGTGATTCTAAGTGTAACTATGTTACCTACTGAATAAAATTACTTTTGAATTCGTATATTACTTATTTCGTATTTCAGTTGTAGTCATGTACACACACATTATATAAGCTCACGACTATAACCCAATGGGGTAGTCAGAGGTACATCCACCGCAAGATGAACTTAGTACCCACACCTCACCGACGGTGAAAATGTATAAGATCATAAAAAACAACATTGATATGTCTGTACGTCTGTAGTCGTTACATGAGTAATGTCAGGGGCCTTTGGCGGCTCTATAGTAACCCTGACACTAGAAGACAAGATAGAACATACGATAGAAGGGAAGAATATGTCTGTGTACCAATTTTTAGCTTCCTACCTTGAAAACTGCGACAAATCCCATACAAAATTTCACCCCCTCTTCGAAGGGTTTGGGGGCAGATTTCCAAAATATAAATGATGCACGTTTTTTGTGAGTTACAAATAGTCCGCATACCAATTTTTAGCACAAACTTCCACCCCCCATTTTAAACAGGTGGGGGGTTGGAAAGAGACAAAAAGCAGCTTATGTCATTCTTCATCCCATCAGCTGCCTTCACTTAAAAAATCACGTCAATTCGGCGCTCAGTTTTGCCGTGAATGACGGACAAACAAACAGACACATATAAGACACATATATCACACTCACTCACACACCCCACACACACACTCACTCACTCGCTTTCGCATTTAATTTTATAATATTAAGTATGGATTGTTTACAATTTGTACACAGCCTTATCCAAAGAAGAAGAAGGTTCAAACAGTTTCACAACTAATTTACTACACTTTAGAATGAGCTGTTGCTTGGGAACAATAATAGAAAATTAGTTTTATCATGTACTTTTCAAATTATAGGCCCTTGTATGGTCTGGCAAACACACAAAATACTGTGTGGGTTGTTAGAATTTAGAAATAGAAATACTTTTTAATGTTATAAAGTAGTCAAGATCATAGTAGGTGTTAGAATAAAAGCATTTACTTAAGTACTTTAAATAATATGACCTTTTATTGATATAAATCTTAGAAAATATGGTTCCACAACAACTCGGGCCACGACAAGGACCACGACTATGAAAAACGTGCCATAGATTGACACACGTCAAACTACTTATAAAATAACTAGGCAAAGGTTTATTACATAAACAGCCAACAGTAGGTAAGTAAATGACTAGACCGAGCCAAAGATAAATTATATAAAATGCTAATCTAGAAATAAAAGTTAAGTAGATCAAAAATGAATATCTTCGAATTATTATATTGGCAGTAGATTGACAGACGTTAGTATTATGATCTGTGATTGGCAGTAAGAAATTATGCTCGATTCCTGCTTATTGCTTTCTTAGATGAATTGCTTCGATGTGGCTATTTTAACCCCCCAGTATTAAATATTAATAAATAAGTCTTATTATATTTTTTTTTGAGGAACATAGCCTATAAAATCCCTTATTAATAACAATAAGTAATTATACATCAGTAAACCAACAAACAGACACAAAAGCCCTGCACTTTTGTGTTACACACGTCCTGTGAAAAATGCATTTATTCACACAGGGAAGATTATATCGAATATACAGTGAGTTAGAGAGAATAGAAGCGACACATACGTAAACTCACGCGTGTAATCCTTGATGGGGTGGCCAGGGCCATAAGTAATAAAAGACAATTTGCACCCAACGAAGGACCAACGGCTTAACGTGCCCTCCGAAGCACGGAATCATCTTACTTTTCGGACAATCAGGTGATTCAAGCCTGAAAAGTCCTTACCAAACAAAGGACAGTCTCACAAAGTGATTTCGACAAAGTCCCCATCGGGAATCGAACCCGTACCTCCAGTTCGTGAGCCTAACGCTCTAACCAGTAAACCACGGAGGCTGTTATTTGCAAAATACATGCTGTCATAATTCCTTTACTGCTATAAATGCAGAATATATGGCACAAAGGATTATCATACACAATACACATAAACCCAATAAAAACACATTGTTGTCACATCTATTCTATCTGATGTCCATGTCGCCGCTTGTTAGGCACAGGAAGAGGTCAGATTTAGATCTTTGTACACCAATTGTGACTGGTGACACCAATAGGGCCCCAATCTTGACAATGCCGGCTTTGAAAGGACCTATATACTATACTTAAGTACGGTCACGAGCATTAATATGTATACACTTTGGTACCATGTCACATTAACTTTTTTGACAAATGGAACTGTAAGTCTCACTAAATGTCAAATATGTTAGTGCGACAGAGTCCTAAAGTGGGTAAGTACATTATATTGCTCATGACTGTACATAACATGCACACCCAACACTCTTAGGCACATATCAATTTATTTATTCTATTACTTTATAAATGAATTTTAACACTTTCAAGGACAGAACGTCTAATGACGTTCCGATTCAAAGTTGTCATACTCTCATTCTATCTATCATGAACCATCAATGACCCATGGTCTCTGTCCATGAAAGGGTTAATCAAGAAAAACGTAATAATAAGTCCGACATTTTATCACGTTTTTCTATGACGTCACTGTGTGCTTTTTCATACAAGTTCCCTAGTCATTTCGTGTTTTGACGTTTAGTAAAAAGTAGTTGGACTAGACTAGACTAGTTGGAAACTAGCTTATTGGGACAGTCAAATTCTAGACTAGATTTTATAATAATAACAGTTGCTAACTTATACCTAGAAATTTTTCATTCCATGTCTTCAAATTCACGCCTGTAACTCCTACTTTGTTGGGCAGAGAGTCACAACGAATTTGAACTTTTGAAACGAGATATGACGAACCACACCGTTGCATATAATTGACAAAAAAAAGTTTATTTTGTTTGATGATTGTTTGTTTTTGCAGAAGCGAAGCTGCGCGTGCGCTGGTACAAAGACAACCAGCTACTCGGCGACAGTGCGGACCCCAACCACCTCCTCCCCCCGCGGACACGGATGCACGCTAATTATAGTTTACAAGTTGACTTGCTGAAAGCTGAAGACACGGCTGATTATACTTGCGAGGTAAGGCGCACACGCATTATAAAGTAAGCACATAAATTAGGATGGGTACTTATATTAAAAATATATCCAAATGAATAGAGGTTCCCAAATTAGGCGGAGCCTGTATCTTGGGAAACCGTTAAAAAGGGTACATTATAACTCGACACGATAGATTGAACTTAATGAAAACATTTCAAATTATTGCACAAACACTGCAGGTCAGTCTAAAATACCGCCCCCTCTCGTACCTGGTTCAAAGGTGCCCATTATACTGGTCGCGTTACCGCGCACTATTGCTAAGGAAACCTGTTGAACCAGGAAAGAGCTGGCGCGGGGGTCACTACCGCGGTCCCTCAAGCGCCTTCCCAACACGCGAATAAAAACACAAACACTCTCCGGGCACTCCATACAAAAATCTGATTTAAGTACATTAACTCCCGCCTATTTCCCACTGGGGTAACAAGAGACTGGAATTCCATTGGCTTCCATCCTGAGACACTTCTCTTGCTTCCTCCACATTCGACAAGATTGTTTGATTGATTTATTAACTAATTTTATTAAACAGGTACGTAAACAATAATATGAGCCGTGATAGCCCAGTTGGTAGAACGCTTGTCTCTCACTTTGAGGTCGCAGATTCGAATTCAGCACGGGCCTAAACTAATGGCTGTCGAATTTGTTTTCGAATTCATGTTTGGATCATAAATGATTATCATTTGCTCAGCGGTGAAGGAAAGCATCGCGAGGAAACCCGAGAAATGCATTTTTCGGAGTTATGTGACCTAACCTGTATTGGACTGGTTTTCCTTTTGCGGGTTGGTCGAGCTGTCAAATCTTCAGGTTAGGTAAGCGGACCCTGTGAAAAAACGGCATAATGCTAGCGGGATGATGAGGTACACAAACAGTAGTATAATACTGTAAATATTGAAGTAATAATTTGAGTTTATATTATGTGTCTAAGTTACCGCCTTGGGCATATGCCTGTATGGTAACTTGTAGTTGTAATTATTAGATAAATAAATAAATAAATATTTTTTTACCTTGATAGTGATGTACGTTTTAAGTTTATCTCTTTCCCGGTCTGCTGGAAAAGATTTCTACTAGAAATAGGCTGACCCGTTTATCTGTCTTGAAAAGTTGATTGTTCAACAGTTGAATTGCGAAACTATCAAAAAGCAAGTAACAATTGTATCTACAGACAACGTTTGAAGCCAGACATCAATTAATTAAAGAGCGGAGTGATCCTTCGATCTTAACTAACATGTAATTATCACATTTCTGTTATAGTGATGTGAGTTGCTCGAAATGTGCGGGTTTTTATTCGTTTCGGAGCGCGGTGGGAATCGACTAAAACTCTTTATGTGTGAATCGGCCAATGAGGGACGTCCAGGCCACGCCCCCCCCCCCCCCCAAAAAGATGGCTCTTTATACTTTTAACGTGAGCATTACCTATTTTATCATTGCTCGGGTATTCAAAAATATAACGTACCTAATGATAGAGGCATAATATAAACATAATTGTTGCTTAATTTGGATCAGATATGAATTATGTAGCTTCTCTTTATGTTGATCAGAATAAAGGCGGCCTCCGTGGTCCAGTGGTTGAGCGTTCGTCGGACCGGAGGCCCCGGGTTCGAAGCCCGGTGGGGACATATCACAAAAAATCACTCTGTGATCCCTAGTTTGGTTAGGACATTACAGGCTGATCAGCTGATTGTCCGAAAGTAAGTTGATCCGTGCTTCTGAAGGCTTACTGATCTAAGTATGTAGTCGTTACATGAGCCATGTCAGGGCCCTTTGGCGGCTCAGTAATAACCCTGACACCAGGGTTATTACTGAGCCGCCTCACAACCCACACGATATGAAGAAGATAAGAATAATAATGGGTGCCTAGGTGTAATATAATAAGGCTCATCATTAATTACCCAAAAATAAAGTACCTAAATAAAAGATGCAATGTGTTATTATATTATTATTAACTTTGTAATCATTGGGTTTTTACCTTTAATAAAAACATTCTATTATTTATTTATTATTATTATCCGTATAATTAGAAGCTTTCGTTTAACCTAAGCTTGGTTTTACAGCGCCATCTGAATTATTTTTTTGGGAACGTGGCCTATAAAGTCCTTCATTACAATAAAGTTCTTCACTTACTCACACCGCAAAGAGCTGTCACTTAGTAGTTTAAATTTAAGGCGTGCGTTTAAGTTAATTAAAAATATTTGAATTTTTAGTAACATCTTATTTTCATAAAATACTAGATAATATTTTGAATTTGTCAGAAAATAAATTTAAAGCTCACGTGAAGCTTACTTTATGCTTACGTTAGGCTTATTATATATTCAAAAATATCTATATTCAGTAGGTAACATAGTTACACTTTGAATCGTCATTTTTTACATAACGAACGTCTCTTCCGCCTAAAACTACTGCAGCTTCTCGCAACCTGTATAGCAGGGTAAAGAAGCTGCAGGAAAAACCTCGGCACAGGCATTTTTATCATTTAGGTAATCATTATAACATGAATGATTACCTAAATGATAAAAATTCCTGCTTTAAATGTGTGCCTTTAGTTATTAAATAACTTGTCCTGTTTACCTTAATTAATTTAAAAGATGTGTTGCTGTTGCAGTTTCTTGTCGTTTCTTCTCCTCAGGCATAACACCTTGTGAAATGACGTACGTAGATTCAAAAATGTTAAATTAACATTCAACAAGTTTATCCATGATAACTACGTTGAATAAAATGATTCTGATTCATCGAACAACTTTTCCCAACACTAGCTATAGGTCAGTGCTGGTATTCCAAGCCCCAATTATGCAATTAATCAATTTATTTCAACTCTTTTGAGGCACCCGAGGCCTTTTGTTCGTATTATGTACTGTATACTCGTAAACGTGTAGATTAATTGCTATAAGAAACTTCAAAAGATTTTACAAAGAAATATATTTTATTGTTAGAAAATTCTTTCTTCGAGAGAATAGTTACTCTCTACAGGCGTATGTATGCATGAAGTCAGCGCCGTTTTAGGCTGGGGCCCTTGGGCACATAAGAATTTGAGGCCCTTTTTGAAAGTAAAGAAAGCGAATTGGATAGTAAAAAAAAGAAATCACTTCATTTTTTACTAAGTACCTATGAACCCATTTATAGGTAATCAAATACAGCATAGGTTTTTGTTTTTTGGAAAAGTCGCAGTCATCGATAATAGGCGTAGTAGGTATATGATATGCCTTGTAAATCTAACCTTCTGATAAGATTCCTGATTTGTGAAAAAAGTGTAATGTGCCCGACAAAAATGTTTTGAGAATAAATGTGTGAGAGAAATTGTGGATCCTTCGGGGCCCCCCGAGAATGGGGGCCCTGGGCACGGGCCCCGTGTGCTCTTATGGTGAAGAGGGTATTGCATGAAGTCTTTGATGTGAGTGAAAGAAGCGAAAGTGGCATTTTAGGATCGTAGTGAAATAAGGGTCTTTCCAGGTTACGTTCCCCAAAAAATACGTTCCCCATAATTATAATTATTCAAAACGTAATATAATAAATAGCTAAGGTATAGAATAAGGAATAATACTATGTATAGAACGGCAACTCTCGGGTTTACAAGGGTCATGGTGTACTTATACCTAAAAACAAAGATAAAAAAGATCTATATTGGCCCCGATTCCTGCAGACACCTATACTTTTACTTTTAAGTTATACCTGTCATTTTCTTATCCTCCGAAAAGGAAAGGGACGAATGATTGACAGCTCTTAATATTAGGAAGAATGAGTAAATGAATGAATAAGCCGGGCGAATCAAAAAGGTATCTCGCTGGTATGCAAACCGTTTGACGTATCCTGTCAACATAATTCTGGTGGGTTATTGGCCTATGGAATTTTTAGACTGTTGTTTTAGTTTTGTGCTTAAAATTGACGTGTTCCATAAATTTTATGCTTGTCGATTACCCGTCCCTTTCCTTTTTGGCGAAAGATATATAACCTAAAATAAAATTAGATGGTGTTTACAGGAATTAGCACCAATATGTATGTATTTATAACTAATTTACCCCCTTGTCTCTTGACAATCGTCATCACTGTATTCAGAACGAGAGGAAGCAGTAATTAAGTAAGGACGACTTAATTAATTGACGGGACCACCCTGAAGTTACTTGATCATAAATGAACAGGAAATACATATACGTAAGTACATGGTGTTAGTAACACCACCGGGTTGAGACTGTCCTTTGTTTGGTAAGGACTTTTCAGGCTTGAATCACCTGGTTGTCCGAAAAAGTAAGATGATTCCGTGCTTCGGAGGGCACGTTAAGCCGTTGGTCCCGGCTATTAGCCATAAGAACACCTCCACCAACCCGCAGTGGAGCAGCGTGGTGGAGTATGCTCCATACCCCCTCCGGTTGATTGAGGGGAGGCCTGTGCTCGGCAGTGGGACGTGTATAGGCTGTTTATGTTTGTAACACCGTGCCGAATACTGAGGGGGATGATTCAGAGTAGAATTTTCCGCCGCAAAACTCATGAAAATGTTAGTGTTGTTTTAATTATTTTTAGGTTTATAAGTACTTTTAGCGACGGAAAATTCCACTTGATATCAACTCAGAATCATGAGCTGAATCCTCCCCCTCAGTATTCGATGCAGTGTCTCTAGCACTCTGAATATATACGTATGTATATACGTATTATACGTATTGTACAGTCATGAGCAATATAATGTACCCACTTTAGGACTCTGTCGCACTAACATATTTGACATTTAGTGAGACTTACAGTTAAATTTGTCAAAAAAGTTAATGTGACATGGTAGCAAAGTGTATACATATTAATGCTCGTGACCGTACAGGGTGTTAGTGGGGGGCAGAGTAGTTCAGGAGTCTTATTTCGCTGCTTCTTCCCCTGTATAGTCACTGTAGTCCTGTGGTTCACCGGCTCCGGGTGAGAGCCTTCAGCGCTCCCGCCATTAGTCCGGCCAAGTAGTTAATGCCATCTGCGGCAAATCTACAATAAGTCACGTCAAAAAAAAAAGTTCACCGGCTTGCTTCTCGAACGGGGAGCGCGGATTGGAACCCCGGTACCGAACTTGCACCAATGAGTCATTAATTTATCTTAAGTGCAGTTTTCACTAACACAATTGGCTCGACCATTATAGACGGCGATACGGCTCACCACCGATCACGTTGGTCTAACAGAAAGCTCGGTGAGGTGTGGGTACTTAGTTCATCTTGCGATGGATGCACCTCTGACTATCGGAGTAGTGATCTGGGTTGATCTGGGTTCGGCGGTACGATGCAATATGCTACTTATATAAAAAAGGAACTAAATAGTACTTAATTAGTCACCACCAATCCAATACCAATCTTAATTGATCACCTGATTGTCCAAAAAGAAAGATGATCCGTGCTTCGGAAGGCACGTTAAGCCGTTGGTCCCGGTTACTACTTACTGATGTAAGTAAGTAGTCGTTACATGAGCCATGTCAGGGGCCTTTGGCGGCTCAATAGTAACCCTGACACCAGGGTTGATGAGGATGGTAATTCACCTTACAACCCACACGATAGAAGAAGAAGAATTAGTATTTTTTTTATTTTTGCAGGTAATCCGTCCAGAACCTTGGGGACCCATAAGACAAACACATTCTATTGAAGTTCAATGTAAGTATCTTTAGCCGTGTAGATATAAATCATTAAATAAATAAAAAAGTTTCTTTTTAGTTTATTTTTTCCATGGAGATGTTACTCTAGCCATAGAGGCAGCCAATCAGCTCGCGACACCACCCGATACCGACCCCGCCGGCGTGGTCGACGATTTCCCTCAATCAGCGTTTATCGCTATCGACTCACTAGTTAAAATAATAAAAATAATAAAAACAAAAATAAGTTATACCTAACAAACCAGTATTCCTAGATGTTATTATGGGAAAGTAAAACTATTATGCTAAAAAACGTTATGCAAAAAGGATTATGATAATTAAAATTATGACAAAAACATTTATGCATTTTAAGAGAATCCCAAATTAACATTATGCTCACTCTAATAGTTTTGTAACTCTATGGTATAGCACGCGAGGTGCGTTTCGTATCACAATTTGACGGTTTCACTTCGATAAATTATAATCTACCGAAAAATAATACGTTAAATTGTAAGCAATATGATACGATTCATAATTATTCGACAGTTCACAATCTCGCGAGAATCAAATCGATAGATTATAATCTAACGTTATTTACAATTTTACGGTGACATATACATAAATATTAATGCTCGTGACCGTACCATGTCACATTAACTTTTTTGACAAATTGAACTGTAAGTCTCACTAAATATCAAATATGTTAGTGCGACAGAGTCCTAAAGTGGGTACATTATATTGCTCATGACTGTACTATTGATGCTCCACAGACTCCCCAACTATAAAGACGATACCAGAAGACGGCTTCCTGGAGGTGAAGAAGGGAGAGTATGTGGACATCGGCTGCGACGTCTCCGGGACACCAGCACCTATCGTGGACTGGAGGAAGAATGTAAAAAAAAAGTTTTTTTATTCAAGATTGTTAACATCCCCGCCGACGCATATTAGCCGTGGTAGCCCAGTTGGTAGAAAGCGTGGCTCTTACTTTGAGGTCGCAGATTCGAATCCAGCACAGGCCTAAACCAATGATTGTCGAATTTGTTTTCAAATTCATGTTTGGATCATAAATGATTATCACGTGATCAGCGGTGAAGGAAAACATCGTGAGGAAACCCACATCCAATGCAGTTGTATATGTGTATGTTTATCCTCTATCGAAGGCTGTCTGGAAGAGATCGCTATTAGCGATAAGGCTTTGCCAAATTTTAGTTTTTCCTTGTAACTGTTCTGTATTTATGCGTGCAATAGTGTTGATTCATTCATTCATAAACTCCATGAATCCGCGATAGCCCTGTTCGTAGAACATGTGACTTACATCGCAGTAACAACAAACAAACAAACAAACAAACAACAAGCAACAACAAACATGTATGTCGAATGAATATTGTTTTCTTTCTTAGTGTCACGGGCTCTCATCATCATCAGCCCATTAACGTCCCCACTGCTGGGGCACGGGCCTTCCCTATGGATGGATAGGGAGATCGGTCCTTAAACCATCACGCGGGCCCAGTGCGGATTGATGGTTATTAACGACTGCTAATGCAGCCGGGACCAACGGCTTAACGTGCCTTTCGAAGCACGGAGGAGCTCGAGATGAAAACTTTTTTATTTGTGGTCACCCATCCTATGACCGGCCGTTGCGAATGTTGCTTAACTTCAACAATAGCAGACCGAGCGCGTTTACCGCTGCGCCACCGAGCTCCTCTACGCCCGAGCTCGTCACGGGCTCTAAATCACTCAATACGACTTTTTGAGTTTGAATTCATGTTTGGATCATTGATGCTTCTATTACTCTTTATGTTTTGTAGGGGGACCCAATGGCTCTACTGGAGCACCGTTCCCGCATCAGGTTCAAGGCTGAACACCGCCTGCTGGCCGGCGTGTACGAATGTACCGCCAACAACGGAGTGGGGGCCCCTGTCAGCGCGCACATACGTGTCCTTATACATGGTACGTCGGCTGTGTCCAAGGACGCATCCGGGGGAGTGGGGGGGGGGGAATATCATGACCCACCTTGAGCGGTTGGGTCATGGGTGGTCACTGCAATTTTATCCAATTCTCAACGGAGATAGGGGATCCGCTCTTGGCTATGTCTTACTTTAGGGTAATAGACTAATCTCAGCTGAAACTGCCCTCAAGACCATGCTCAAGTCCCTGTTTTTATATAAGAACTGTCACATTGACATGATCTTGAGGGCAGTCTCAAAGCTGAGATTCGTTTATAAATACCACCCATCGTGTGGCGTCAGACATCATACACGTCACACAGATACGCGTGTAGGAAAACGTCAATGTCTCGAAATGGTCGCCATGGCCGGAATCGGTCGGAGAGATCATCATCATCATGTCTTCAGGACAGGACTCGGACAGGACATACAGCTAACAATGAAGTAGGCGCCTCCGTCAGCGCGCACTTACGAGTCTTTATACATGGTACATGGGCTGTGTCCAAGGGCGGATCCAGGGGGGGTGAGGGGGGGGGGGGAATATCATGACCTACCTTGAGCGGTTGGGTCATGGGTGGTCACTGCAATTTTATCCAATTCTCAACGGAGATAGGGGATCCGCTCTTGGCTATGTCTTCGGGACAGGACTGGATAGGACGGGATGGGACGGGATGGAACGAGACGGAATCGGACAGGACTTACAGCTAGCAATGAAGTATGCGCCCCCTTCAGCGCGCACATACGGGTCCTTAGAGGGATATTACATCTATCCAACATTCGTCAATAATGACTTTTTATTTAAACAAAAATCGTATTATTACTGCACTGTGATTACTCACTTACATCAGTAAATAGTAACCGGGACCAACGGCTTAACGTGCCTTCCGACGCATCATCTTACTTTCGGACAATCAGGTGATCGGCTTGTAATGTCCTAACCAAACTAGGGATCACAAAGTGACCCCGGGCCAACGTGAGTGACGCTCAGCTACTGGACCACAGAGGCCGCCAATCTGTTCCAACAAGGGCTCTATAATGAGAATGTTAAAAAATATGGCACCTTTTCAGACGCCCCAGTAGTGACAGCTGAGCGTACATTCGTGCATACAGCGATAGGGCTCCGCGCGGCGCTTGAGGCTCGCATCGAGTTCGCCGTGCCGCCCGCGCGCACCGCTTGGTACCGGGATGGGAGGCCCGTCCAGACCCATGATGACAGGTAAACAGAACGAGAGGGAGCGACCGTACGCTATCGTTGATTCTGCCGCGTGAGGTCGCTCTCTCTCTAGCAAATTACGGTTCTGAGTGTCAGAAAAGGATAGAAGTATTGGAAAGTCACCCCAGATACTCCATACAAAAATCTAATTCCTACGCGTAAGTGCGAGCGAGACTCCTTACTCTTACTCCTTAGCGTCTTACGGCCATTTAAGACTAAAGTAAGACCCAGAGGGGGTGAGGTCGGCGCCCGATACGAATTGGTGCGGGGCGAAGAGTTACCGTTCTATACGGAGTATTATTCTTTACGTTACTGGGCAAGTATTATCGGCGTCCGAAGGACATCATATCTGCGTAGATTTCAACCCTCACGATATATTTTTATTATTTTTGACGTGACTTATTATAGATTGCCGCAGATGGCATTAACTAATTGGCCGGACAAATGGGGAGCGCTGAAGACTCTGACCCGGTACAACGTTTAAGACAACAGTCCTGAGGGTGCCCAGTTGGGCGCGAACCTCGGCTCAGGGCGTCCACTGAGAGGAAAAATATTTGAAAGAATTATTCGACCCTAGTGGGTCGATAGCGATAAGCGATGATTGAGGAAAAACCCTCACGATAGAAGACCATGCACATAGACGTAATGAATGTTCTTCCAGGATAGTGATGATGGTAAAAGACAACCTGCACCAGCTGATCTTCCGTTCTGTCCGTCTGTCTGACCTGGGCAACTACACCTTCAGAGCTCAGAACAAACTGGGCATGGCTGACATTGCCTTCAAACTTACAGGTAAGTCAATAGGTATACGATATAAGTATCCTAATATCTGTGGTCTAGCTACTTGGCACACCTCGGACACTTCACACAAAACGTTCGTTTTACACAGACACTACACATTGACGTTTTCCTACACGCATCTGTGTAACGTGTGTGAATTCTGACGCCATACGAAGACCGAAAGGGGGTGAGGTAAACCTAGCTCAGCCGCTGGTGGGGAGCGGAGAGTTGCCGTTCTATACGTAGTATTATTCCTTATTCTATGTACTTAGTTTACCTACTGGGCTGGGCTTAACATCAGTGTTGCTAAGGTTGGTCATCCACCTCACAACCCCCACAATAGAAGAAGACTGGGTACCTGTAATCTCCCGCGGTCCAGGTTTCCTTGAAATTTTTCTATGAAGTGTTTAAAGATTGATTTATTTTCAGGGGTTCCTAACGCCGCATCATTCAAAGTGGATTCTGCGCTGAACAAACCAACATCAACCAGTTTTACCCTTATTTGGGAAGTAGACTCCTACTCTACTATTATTGGTGAGTATAGTTTTATGGGATTTAGAGTCGTGGTAGCCTAGTTGATAGAACGCTTGCCTCTCACTTTGAGGTCGCAGGTTCGAATCCAGCACAGGCCTAAACCAATGATTGTCGAATTTCTTTTCGAATTCATGTTTGGGTCATCAATGATTATCACGTGCTCAGTGATGAAGGAAGATATCGTGAGGAGACCTACATTCCCGAGAAATGCATTTTCGGAATGTGACCTAACCTGTACTGGGCTGGTTTTCTCTGCGTGTGTTGGGTCAGACAGGAAGTCGCTTCGGTAAAAACCGGACCTGTCCAATCTTCAGGTTAGGTAAGCGGACTCCGTGAAAACCGGGATAATGCTAGGGAGATGATGAGAGGGACCTCTAGAGAGATGACCTCTACTTATATGTTTTTCATATTTACTAAAAGCATGAAAAACAAGTCTTGGCTTGGAATGGAACCATTTATAAAGTCCTTAAGACTATGGAATTCCATTTGCTTCGATCCTGACATACTTCTCTTGCTTCCTCGCAATTCATTAGGATCGTACTGAACCTTACCTTGAGCGAAGTCAATACAAGAATTTTCCATCTTTCAGAATACAACCTATGGCTGCGTCCATACTTCGGCAGGACATCAGAGGTTGACGGGATCACGACGGAGCCGCCAGTCAACATGTGGAGGAAGATCGTCGTGCCTGGAGACGCTAATGATGGTAATCTCCTAGATCACGAAGAATATCGAATATATAGTATTGATATTTGATAAACTAACATCTTGGTTCTTGTTGTAAGATGGTTGTTATTCCACACTCCTGCATTCCCGAACGTCGTAGCTGCATCCTTGGCCGCATCATTGGTGCAAATCCGGAAACGGGGCGCGGGGTTCGACCCGGCACTCCCCGTTGGAGAAGCAAGCTTGTGTGGTGCACGACCACAGTGACTACAAAAAATAATATTTTTTTTAATCATGAATTTGTTTTAAAGATGTTTAAAAAAACAAATATACATAATACATATACCCAAAAAAGGAAAAATCATCAAAATCACACTTGGCCCTAGTAAATTAGAAGTGAAATCCGTCATTGACTCTACTATACCGTGCTATTCCTTGTAGGTAAATACTTATTGTTCTTTATTATTTGGTCAAGATATATATTTTTTTATTTCAGGACCAATCCATAGCGCAAGGTACACCGTCAGAGGGCTAACTCCATCCACTGTTTATGAAGCTATCGTCACTTCAAGGAACAGGTTGGTAGAATTTATTATTAACTATTATCGTCTTGAAATACAATACAATACAAAAACGCTTTATTGCACATATAAACACAACATTCAAAACAATTATAAAAATGGCAAGAGAAGCACAATCGGCGGCCTTATTATTATATATTATTACTATAATTAATTAAAATGTTGAGGAGCTCGGTGGCGCAGCGGTTAACGCGCTCGGTCTGCGATTGTTGAAGTTAAGCAACTTTCGCAAAGGCCGGTTATAGGATGGGTGACCACAAAAAAAAGTTTTCATCTCGAGCTTCTCCGTGCTTCGGAAGGCACGTTAAGCCGTTGGTCCCGGCTGCATTAGCAATCGTTAATAACCACCAATCCGCACTGGGCCCGCGTGATGGTTTAAGGCCCGGTCTCCCTATCCGTCCATAGGGAAGGCCCGTGCCCCAGCAGTGGGGACGTTAATGGGCTGGTGATGATGAATTAATTAAAATGTACTAAATCGGTGAATACTTAGGTACCTACATTATTTTTTCAGATTTGGCTGGAGTAAACAATCGGCCGTCTTGCATTTCGCTACGGAGCCAGGAAGTAAGTGTATTTTTTTACACACTAATAAAATGAACAAAAAAGTTCATGTAATAAAACATGTTTGTTAAATAGAGTAAGAAGAATTTTGAGATCCTCTGTGTTTTGTAAGTTTTCGTAATCCCTTACGAAAGCTGTATATAAAGCGAAGGTTGGTGGTAGGCCTGCTACTGCTAATAGCATGCTACAGGTATAGCTAGGTTCACGACAACACTACTTCTACGTGAATAAGGGACTTTTCAGAAAAATAGTTAATTTCATGCTAAATATGAATAACAACATCTATTTTTTTTTTTGGGGAACGTAGCTTGGAAAGTCCTTCATTAATTTAGTAAATAGAATGACTTACCCACATAAAACTAGTTTCTTCACTTCTCAGCGGGTCGTAGGCCATCCACAGCAGACTACTCAGAAATCACACCGTTACTGGAGGAACCAGAATCGGACTCCGAGCCACAGGCACACAACATCACTCAAGCTCAGGTGTTTGGGCGGGAAAGTTCAAGCGGGGCGCGGGAAACGCCATCTTTGTCCGCCATTTTGTTTATCGTTGGAAGTTTAGTTTGTTTTGTCTCGTACAACCATAACTCAGTTTAATATTCAAATAAAGTACATTACTTATCAGTAATTTATATCCTACAAATGAGTTTTTACTTTTTTAAACAAAACTTTACCAGTTCGGCAATAACTATTATGTAAGTGCCTACAACGCGCAAAACAATGAAAATTAATAATTATTAACATTTAAAAAGAATAAAATATATACGTATTATTTTCCCCAGAAAATAATGTAAATAGGTAAGTTTATTCATTTGATTCATTAGCAATGAAAGTTGAAAATATATTGCCAGAGCTAAATAACACCGCAATTCGTCCAGAAAATGAATAAGTTAAAGATTTAATTAGTATATAATGTTCCTTCTTTACTTTTAACTTTACTTCTATAGCGCTATTTTATAATTAATAGTTATTTATAAGTTTAAAATGTAAATAATTGACATTATATTTTGCTAATGAAATAAAAATTATGTTTTATTTCTCTTTTTAAGTCTTTCAGCCGGCTCGGGTAAGCATCATATTATTGCTACAATTAATAAACAACGATAATATTTTTATTACGATTATTTATTCCATATTTCAATACATTTAATTTTATTAATTAAACAACCAACTGACACCGCTGGGGCGCCTTACAAATTTACTTTTTGGTTTGTTATAATTTTATCTGCTTTTACATATTTCCCAATGTATTAATTTTAACCTTAAAAATATAATTTAAAATTACTACAGTAAATATTTTTAAAGTCTCTTTATATTTCTAGCTTTTTATGTTTAGTTTTTGGAAAACGGAAAATATTATAAATTGGATATATCGCTTTTCGATTTTTAGAGTTAAAAAACAAATAGTTAAAATACAGTTCCTTAATGTTAAACACTTAACATTTATTACATTATATAATTAAAAACTAGAAGAATAATTAATGAATTAATTACGCGGAGTAATATTTTGTTCTGAAAAAATAAGGTTCTTTCTTATGTTGAGGTCCGTCACTCGATAATTCTGGTGTCTGTGTGTTACGGCCTTAACTAACAGCTTTTGGTTCCCGTCATCTAATGCTCGCAATCACATTTTCTATGTCTACATTCAAGAAAATCGTGATCGCAATCGAAAAATATAAAATCGTCGAAAACTTCCATAAGTGAGCCCTTTTTATTAAATCCTATGAAAATTTTGAGGATTTTATATTTTTTCTTCTCCCATGTTTTTTATCGTTTTTTTTATATGCGTTTTGAAGATTTGTGATAGACCTCGCAAACAGAAAGAACCTTTAGATAAATTTCATTTGAATTCTTATTTTTATAAATATACAAAAAAATTGGTCGTTTTTTTTTTATTTAAAACTGAATGAGTAAAAAATTGATGAATTGAAAATATAGTTTTGTTCAGTGATTAGACTAGACAGTGTAGATCCATACAGTAGGGGCGAAAATGGGCGATTTGACAAAATACAATTACTTTAAATTTAATAATACTTAGAAACTATTAATTTAAATGTAAATTTCCACATGAACATTTATATATTTAAAATGTTTAACATATAATGTTATATGTATAGTTAACACTAATAATAAATATGTTGTTTAGTGACATTACATGTTTTATTCTTAATTAGAAAAGAAATGAAATACAGTAAAATATTACAACTTCGACGAGAATCGAAAATTTCGTAATCTAATTTTTCTACCCGTAATTTTAAATAATTCTAATTTATAAAAATGAAAACAGCGTACTCTAAAGTACATCGAGTTTCTTGCCTAAATTTAAACGTGTTTAAAAAGTTTAAATTTATGCTAGAAGTTATTACAGAAGCATAAACGTCGACATTATATAACATTGAGGAGATATGTTAACTTTTGTATAACAATTTGTCATGTACATTGAATAAAATTCGCATAAATTCAACTCATTAGTGAGATATCCAAACAGGTAACATTTAATTCAAATATAACAATTCGACAAAGAAATTATGACAAATTCTAAGATTTTCTTTATAACTTTTGCATTTTTAACATTCAGATAATTCCAGAGATAATAGAAAACTGCAAAAGTCAAAAGTTGAATAGTCATGGAAGACATACAGAAACTTTCATACAAATGAATTACTTTAAACTTATGAAAACAAACAACTATTATATGGCACAATACATAGATCTTAAACGACATTGTAAATTGCATATATTTGGATCATAGCGAATCGAAGCGGTTCACGAAATTCGCACAAAACACCGATTTTAAATATATTTTTTAAATACATAGACGTAAAGTGGCAACATTAATTTATATATGGCAACACTAGCCCATATGTATAAAAAAGTTGGAAAAATTTGAATAAATTACAGGGGGTAGAAATTACTAATTTGGCGCAGTTTTTGAGCCCAAAGGACTGCCCTAATCAATAATTCTACACTTAAGTTGCAACCCTGTTGGGGTGTTGCCACTTTTTAAACACGATTATAGTCTTGTTAACCACTGAAACACTTAAGCGTTCAATCACTTGCACTTTGCACTTCAGTGTTGCCATAGTAAAAAACTGTCTGACATTGCACTAGTCACACAAACCGTCGTTCGCTTTTTAAAAGTTCTTGACGTCACGTTTTTCACTTTCCTCGCTTTTATTTGACAAAAGTACGAATAAATATATTTTTTTACTTATTTCTAATGGAGTTGTGTAGATTCATGCTGCCAGAACGTAGTGTACCAAAGACTAAATTGTAAGAACATTCTTATTTACTAAACAATGTGACTGCCTTACACTGGATAGCTTTATATCTTAGTAAAATATTAGATTTTGATCACTGTAATAGTAAGTATCATTTGTTTATCAAGTTATATCTTATTCTATTGATCTTTAAAGTAGTTAAAACATAAATCAAGTAAGTCAATTTCACATTTGATTAACAATCTTCTTGGAAAAATATTGGGTCTCCTTTATTGAAAATAATGAGTATACATGGTATTTTTCTACTTGGCTGGACAGATGGTGAGCGTTAAAAGTACACGAAGATATATGATCTCTAAAGACATTACACCAAGGTTATCCTAGGTATAAGTTATTTCGATTATTTGTAGCTAATGCTTATTCTTAGTTTATGTTCGGTTTAAATGATTGAGGAAAAACCCTCACGATAGAAGACCATGCACATAGACGTAATGAATGTTCTTCCAGGATAGTGATGATGGTAAAAGACAACCTGCACCAGCTGATCTTCCGTTCTGTCCGTCTGTCTGACCTGGGCAACTACACCTTCAGAGCTCAGAACAAACTGGGCATGGCTGACATTGCCTTCAAACTTACAGGTAAGTCAATAGGTATACGATATAAGTATCCTAATATCTGTGGTCTAGCTACTTGGCACACCTCGGACACTTCACACAAAACGTTCGTTTTACACAGACACTACACATTGACGTTTTCCTACACGCATCTGTGTAACGTGTGTGAATTCTGACGCCATACGAAGACCGAAAGGGGGTGAGGTAAACCTAGCTCAGCCGCTGGTGGGGAGCGGAGAGTTGCCGTTCTATACGTAGTATTATTCCTTATTCTATGTACTTAGTTTACCTACTGGGCTGGGCTTAACATCAGTGTTGCTAAGGTTGGTCATCCACCTCACAACCCCCACAATAGAAGAAGACTGGGTACCTGTAATCTCCCGCGGTCCAGGTTTCCTTGAAATTTTTCTATGAAGTGTTTAAAGATTGATTTATTTTCAGGGGTTCCTAACGCCGCATCATTCAAAGTGGATTCTGCGCTGAACAAACCAACATCAACCAGTTTTACCCTTATTTGGGAAGTAGACTCCTACTCTACTATTATTGGTGAGTATAGTTTTATGGGATTTAGAGTCGTGGTAGCCTAGTTGATAGAACGCTTGCCTCTCACTTTGAGGTCGCAGGTTCGAATCCAGCACAGGCCTAAACCAATGATTGTCGAATTTCTTTTCGAATTCATGTTTGGGTCATCAATGATTATCACGTGCTCAGTGATGAAGGAAGATATCGTGAGGAGACCTACATTCCCGAGAAATGCATTTTCGGAATGTGACCTAACCTGTACTGGGCTGGTTTTCTCTGCGTGTGTTGGGTCAGACAGGAAGTCGCTTCGGTAAAAACCGGACCTGTCCAATCTTCAGGTTAGGTAAGCGGACTCCGTGAAAACCGGGATAATGCTAGGGAGATGATGAGAGGGACCTCTAGAGAGATGACCTCTACTTATATGTTTTTCATATTTACTAAAAGCATGAAAAACAAGTCTTGGCTTGGAATGGAACCATTTATAAAGTCCTTAAGACTATGGAATTCCATTTGCTTCGATCCTGACATACTTCTCTTGCTTCCTCGCAATTCATTAGGATCGTACTGAACCTTACCTTGAGCGAAGTCAATACAAGAATTTTCCATCTTTCAGAATACAACCTATGGCTGCGTCCATACTTCGGCAGGACATCAGAGGTTGACGGGATCACGACGGAGCCGCCAGTCAACATGTGGAGGAAGATCGTCGTGCCTGGAGACGCTAATGATGGTAATCTCCTAGATCACGAAGAATATCGAATATATAGTATTGATATTTGATAAACTAACATCTTGGTTCTTGTTGTAAGATGGTTGTTATTCCACACTCCTGCATTCCCGAACGTCGTAGCTGCATCCTTGGCCGCATCATTGGTGCAAATCCGGAAACGGGGCGCGGGGTTCGACCCGGCACTCCCCGTTGGAGAAGCAAGCTTGTGTGGTGCACGACCACAGTGACTACAAAAAATAATATTTTTTTTAATCATGAATTTGTTTTAAAGATGTTTAAAAAAACAAATATACATAATACATATACCCAAAAAAGGAAAAATCATCAAAATCACACTTGGCCCTAGTAAATTAGAAGTGAAATCCGTCATTGACTCTACTATACCGTGCTATTCCTTGTAGGTAAATACTTATTGTTCTTTATTATTTGGTCAAGATATATATTTTTTTATTTCAGGACCAATCCATAGCGCAAGGTACACCGTCAGAGGGCTAACTCCATCCACTGTTTATGAAGCTATCGTCACTTCAAGGAACAGGTTGGTAGAATTTATTATTAACTATTATCGTCTTGAAATACAATACAATACAAAAACGCTTTATTGCACATATAAACACAACATTCAAAACAATTATAAAAATGGCAAGAGAAGCACAATCGGCGGCCTTATTATTATATATTATTACTATAATTAATTAAAATGTTGAGGAGCTCGGTGGCGCAGCGGTTAACGCGCTCGGTCTGCGATTGTTGAAGTTAAGCAACTTTCGCAAAGGCCGGTTATAGGATGGGTGACCACAAAAAAAAGTTTTCATCTCGAGCTTCTCCGTGCTTCGGAAGGCACGTTAAGCCGTTGGTCCCGGCTGCATTAGCAATCGTTAATAACCACCAATCCGCACTGGGCCCGCGTGATGGTTTAAGGCCCGGTCTCCCTATCCGTCCATAGGGAAGGCCCGTGCCCCAGCAGTGGGGACGTTAATGGGCTGGTGATGATGAATTAATTAAAATGTACTAAATCGGTGAATACTTAGGTACCTACATTATTTTTTCAGATTTGGCTGGAGTAAACAATCGGCCGTCTTGCATTTCGCTACGGAGCCAGGAAGTAAGTGTATTTTTTTACACACTAATAAAATGAACAAAAAAGTTCATGTAATAAAACATGTTTGTTAAATAGAGTAAGAAGAATTTTGAGATCCTCTGTGTTTTGTAAGTTTTCGTAATCCCTTACGAAAGCTGTATATAAAGCGAAGGTTGGTGGTAGGCCTGCTACTGCTAATAGCATGCTACAGGTATAGCTAGGTTCACGACAACACTACTTCTACGTGAATAAGGGACTTTTCAGAAAAATAGTTAATTTCATGCTAAATATGAATAACAACATCTATTTTTTTTTTTGGGGAACGTAGCTTGGAAAGTCCTTCATTAATTTAGTAAATAGAATGACTTACCCACATAAAACTAGTTTCTTCACTTCTCAGCGGGTCGTAGGCCATCCACAGCAGACTACTCAGAAATCACACCGTTACTGGAGGAACCAGAATCGGACTCCGAGCCACAGGCACACAACATCACTCAAGCTCAGGTGTTTGGGCGGGAAAGTTCAAGCGGGGCGCGGGAAACGCCATCTTTGTCCGCCATTTTGTTTATCGTTGGAAGTTTAGTTTGTTTTGTCTCGTACAACCATAACTCAGTTTAATATTCAAATAAAGTACATTACTTATCAGTAATTTATATCCTACAAATGAGTTTTTACTTTTTTAAACAAAACTTTACCAGTTCGGCAATAACTATTATGTAAGTGCCTACAACGCGCAAAACAATGAAAATTAATAATTATTAACATTTAAAAAGAATAAAATATATACGTATTATTTTCCCCAGAAAATAATGTAAATAGGTAAGTTTATTCATTTGATTCATTAGCAATGAAAGTTGAAAATATATTGCCAGAGCTAAATAACACCGCAATTCGTCCAGAAAATGAATAAGTTAAAGATTTAATTAGTATATAATGTTCCTTCTTTACTTTTAACTTTACTTCTATAGCGCTATTTTATAATTAATAGTTATTTATAAGTTTAAAATGTAAATAATTGACATTATATTTTGCTAATGAAATAAAAATTATGTTTTATTTCTCTTTTTAAGTCTTTCAGCCGGCTCGGGTAAGCATCATATTATTGCTACAATTAATAAACAACGATAATATTTTTATTACGATTATTTATTCCATATTTCAATACATTTAATTTTATTAATTAAACAACCAACTGACACCGCTGGGGCGCCTTACAAATTTACTTTTTGGTTTGTTATAATTTTATCTGCTTTTACATATTTCCCAATGTATTAATTTTAACCTTAAAAATATAATTTAAAATTACTACAGTAAATATTTTTAAAGTCTCTTTATATTTCTAGCTTTTTATGTTTAGTTTTTGGAAAACGGAAAATATTATAAATTGGATATATCGCTTTTCGATTTTTAGAGTTAAAAAACAAATAGTTAAAATACAGTTCCTTAATGTTAAACACTTAACATTTATTACATTATATAATTAAAAACTAGAAGAATAATTAATGAATTAATTACGCGGAGTAATATTTTGTTCTGAAAAAATAAGGTTCTTTCTTATGTTGAGGTCCGTCACTCGATAATTCTGGTGTCTGTGTGTTACGGCCTTAACTAACAGCTTTTGGTTCCCGTCATCTAATGCTCGCAATCACATTTTCTATGTCTACATTCAAGAAAATCGTGATCGCAATCGAAAAATATAAAATCGTCGAAAACTTCCATAAGTGAGCCCTTTTTATTAAATCCTATGAAAATTTTGAGGATTTTATATTTTTTCTTCTCCCATGTTTTTTATCGTTTTTTTTATATGCGTTTTGAAGATTTGTGATAGACCTCGCAAACAGAAAGAACCTTTAGATAAATTTCATTTGAATTCTTATTTTTATAAATATACAAAAAAATTGGTCGTTTTTTTTTTATTTAAAACTGAATGAGTAAAAAATTGATGAATTGAAAATATAGTTTTGTTCAGTGATTAGACTAGACAGTGTAGATCCATACAGTAGGGGCGAAAATGGGCGATTTGACAAAATACAATTACTTTAAATTTAATAATACTTAGAAACTATTAATTTAAATGTAAATTTCCACATGAACATTTATATATTTAAAATGTTTAACATATAATGTTATATGTATAGTTAACACTAATAATAAATATGTTGTTTAGTGACATTACATGTTTTATTCTTAATTAGAAAAGAAATGAAATACAGTAAAATATTACAACTTCGACGAGAATCGAAAATTTCGTAATCTAATTTTTCTACCCGTAATTTTAAATAATTCTAATTTATAAAAATGAAAACAGCGTACTCTAAAGTACATCGAGTTTCTTGCCTAAATTTAAACGTGTTTAAAAAGTTTAAATTTATGCTAGAAGTTATTACAGAAGCATAAACGTCGACATTATATAACATTGAGGAGATATGTTAACTTTTGTATAACAATTTGTCATGTACATTGAATAAAATTCGCATAAATTCAACTCATTAGTGAGATATCCAAACAGGTAACATTTAATTCAAATATAACAATTCGACAAAGAAATTATGACAAATTCTAAGATTTTCTTTATAACTTTTGCATTTTTAACATTCAGATAATTCCAGAGATAATAGAAAACTGCAAAAGTCAAAAGTTGAATAGTCATGGAAGACATACAGAAACTTTCATACAAATGAATTACTTTAAACTTATGAAAACAAACAACTATTATATGGCACAATACATAGATCTTAAACGACATTGTAAATTGCATATATTTGGATCATAGCGAATCGAAGCGGTTCACGAAATTCGCACAAAACACCGATTTTAAATATATTTTTTAAATACATAGACGTAAAGTGGCAACATTAATTTATATATGGCAACACTAGCCCATATGTATAAAAAAGTTGGAAAAATTTGAATAAATTACAGGGGGTAGAAATTACTAATTTGGCGCAGTTTTTGAGCCCAAAGGACTGCCCTAATCAATAATTCTACACTTAAGTTGCAACCCTGTTGGGGTGTTGCCACTTTTTAAACACGATTATAGTCTTGTTAACCACTGAAACACTTAAGCGTTCAATCACTTGCACTTTGCACTTCAGTGTTGCCATAGTAAAAAACTGTCTGACATTGCACTAGTCACACAAACCGTCGTTCGCTTTTTAAAAGTTCTTGACGTCACGTTTTTCACTTTCCTCGCTTTTATTTGACAAAAGTACGAATAAATATATTTTTTTACTTATTTCTAATGGAGTTGTGTAGATTCATGCTGCCAGAACGTAGTGTACCAAAGACTAAATTGTAAGAACATTCTTATTTACTAAACAATGTGACTGCCTTACACTGGATAGCTTTATATCTTAGTAAAATATTAGATTTTGATCACTGTAATAGTAAGTATCATTTGTTTATCAAGTTATATCTTATTCTATTGATCTTTAAAGTAGTTAAAACATAAATCAAGTAAGTCAATTTCACATTTGATTAACAATCTTCTTGGAAAAATATTGGGTCTCCTTTATTGAAAATAATGAGTATACATGGTATTTTTCTACTTGGCTGGACAGATGGTGAGCGTTAAAAGTACACGAAGATATATGATCTCTAAAGACATTACACCAAGGTTATCCTAGGTATAAGTTATTTCGATTATTTGTAGCTAATGCTTATTCTTAGTTTATGTTCGGTTTAAAAAGTTACACCAGGTTTAAGAGTTACGGCCGTAAGAGTTAATATCAACGTCTTAACTACAAGCCGTAAAATGACGCAGTGATGTCAAAATACGTCTAAATTTGACGTAGAGGGGGTTAAACAACCTATGGCAAGTCGGCATTTTGACGTTTCGACATTTCTTTGCCATTTTACGACGTGTGGTTAACGCGTTATAGAAACACTCATTTTAAATTCAATAGGCGATAATATATGGTACATTTATACGCTCACGTACAGCTCAGAGTATTAAAAATGCAGTTTTTTTTAAGGAATTCACGATCTACAGTTTAGAACGTAGATTTAATCGCATGATTTACCCTCATTTATTGATATCCTCCACTAAACCGCAGTGGAGCAGCGTGGTGGAGTATGCTACATACCTCCTCTGGTTGTTTGAGTGGACGCCTAAACCCACCTGTGGGACGTATATATAGGCTTTTTGTCAAATGTTATAGATTTATAGGAGACCCAAATATATATTTGTATATATCATGGAATTTAACATAAAAATAATGATTTTAGTGTTATTAACCTGAACATAAACAGTGATAACATTCTATTTGCATTGCATATTTGTACTTACTTACACTTATATTCGTTCTGTTAAATAAATTGTGCATTTCAGTGGAACAGTCACTGATTTGTGCTGAAAAAGGGTCGCACCCTTAACGCTGAAAAACGCGTTCAAAATTCTATACATTTTAGCAAAGACTTGCCGAAGTCACGCACACATTTACGCTAGTGTAGAACTGATCTAAGTTCATAATAAACACTAGCCAATCTTTAGGATTTATAAAGCCACTTTTGACGTTCATCAATCAGCGATTGATCGTGCAATAGCGTCCCGTCAATCGCACTTCGCCTGAGCCCAAACGAACTGCCAATCTAGGGGACGCTAAATTCAATACAAAAAAATATGTAAATATTTTTAAATCGAAATAGCAACACTGGCGATTAAGATGAGACCAATGTTGCCAGATTTAAAAAGTGAAGTATAGTTTTTTTTGTGGAATTCTACCCCGATTATAGGGTATTTGGTGTTTCATCGGTACCTTTTCAGGGTATTTTAGAAAAGAGTATGTAACTTTTGGAATAAGACATACTTAGTTGTTTTACAACTGTAAGTTCTTATTGATAACTTTTCTAACCCCTACTTATGCTTGCTGTTAGTAATTTGGTACCACTCCCCCTGGGCCGTATTCGAGAAAATTTTCTTATTTTTTCCATCCTTTTGTTGCGTAGCTTATACACAACTTGGGGGGATAAGATTGCCACATTGAAGCAATTCATCTAAGAAAGCAATATTGCTATTTGCGCACTTACGTTTATATGCGCAAGTATGAAATTGAAATATTGCTTTTTGGGTAAATTGCTTCGATGTCGCTTTTTTAGACCCCTGTAACAAAAAGATATAAGTATAGATAAGCTAGCCATAAGAACTTTTTGTTTACGCAATCCTTCAGTCTGTTAGTAAACCTCATCTGTTATTTGAACCACATAGTCATCAAAACACCGAGATAACATACACCACCAAACCATACCACGACTGTAAGAGGTACTGAGTAAGAAGTACATCCATCGCGAGATGAACTAAGTACCCACGCCTCACCGAGCATTCTCTTAGACCAACGTGATAGGTGATAAGCAAAGTTCCTGAATACGGCCCTCTTACTTCTAAAACTTAGCCTAATAATAAAAGCATTTTTGAATGCAAATCAACGTTTCATAAATGTATACGAATCACAAATACACAAGTATAGAGATAAGACAATAGGTTTTATTCACACTTGGTAATTTGGAAGCGACTTAAGCCGGGATGAAATGCATATATATTAATAGCGGCCCCGATTCCTGCAGACACATCCTAAGTTATACCTGTCATTTTCTTATCCGCCGAAATGGAAAGGGACGGATAATTGACAACTGTTAATTTTAAAATGAATGAATAACCCGGGCGAATAAAATAGGCATCTCGCGCAATATGCGACACGTTTGACGTGTGCTGTCAACTTAATTCTATCGGGTTATTGGCCAATATACAACTATGGAAGGGATTTTCAAATTTCTGAATAAAATTGACCTGTGTTCCATAAAAATGTCAATCGATTACCCGTCCCTTTCTTTTTCAGCGGGTAAGAAAATGACAGGTACAACTTAAAATTAGACGGTGTGTACAGTCATGAGCAATAATAATGTACCCACTTTAGGACTCTGTCGCACTAACATATTTGACATTTAGTGAGACTTCAGTTCAATTTGTCAAGAAAGTTAATGTGATATGGTACCAAAGTGTATACATATTAATGCTCGTGACCGTACTGGAATCAGTAACAGTATATAAAGGATATACGACCAAGATAATTATGCGGTACAAAACCACGTTAAACAAAAAAACTAAGCCGGATTGGCCTTGCAATTTATTCGGCGTTATTTGATTTTGGTTTAAGTCGATTCTCGGAAAAGTGTATTAACACTTTTAGTGTGATTCTTATCTACATTTCATAGTTTGTTAAACAAAAAAATCTTTAAAAAATGAAGACATTTTTAGTGCCAAATATTAGATTTCTCAATTATAAGATTGTAAACAACAACTTATTTGAAGGCATTGTTATATTTTGTTTATAACTACACATTATAAACTGTGTGTAAAACGAGGGTTTCGAATATCCGGCGTGTGGTAGAAGTCCAGGGAAGGTTTGAACGGTGAGAATATATAGGAAAGGGTGATATGAAGTTTACAGAATCGACAAGTAATATGTAATTAATAATAATGAAATTATATTTTTTTAAATGCTCACTTCTTCGGCTGCAACAGCAGTTCGAAGTCTTCATTGAACTTGCGGTTGTGGTCATACTTGATCCTCCCGAAGTCCGGGTCCATCTTTTCCAAGTCCCTGGGCCGGCTACTCATCCCCGGCTGCTCGGTAACCCATTGGCCGGCTACCTGGAAAACATAAAACAGAATCATTTAATCAACGTAATTATCATGGATTATAACAGCCTCCGTGGTCTAGTGGTTGAGCGTTGGTCTCACGATCCGGACGCCCCGGGTTCGAATCCCGGTGGGGACATATCACAAAAATAGCTTTGTGATCCCTAGTTTGGTTAGGACATTACAGGCTGATCACCTGATTGTCCGAAAGTAAGATGATCCGTGCTTCGGAAGGCACGTTAAGCCGTTGGCCCCGGTTACTACTTACTGATGTATGTAGTCGCTACATGAGCCATGTCAGGGGCCTTAGGCGGCTCAATAGTAACCCTGACACCAGGGTTGATGAAGGTTGGTATTCCACCTTACAACCCACATGATAAGAAGATCATGGATAGACTTGTTAAAGGTCAATGTAACATTTTTGAATTTATATAATTTATTTTGTGTTATGGCTGAGAAGAAATGACAAGAAACTGCAACAGCAACACATCTTTTAAATCAATGAGGGTACATTACAAATGATTTAATAACTATAGGAACACATTCAATACCAGACATAACGTACGCTCACGACTGTATCCTAATTGGGGTAGTCAGATACTGATAATAATAAAAATATTTATTTCCTTCACAACATGATACAAAGTGTACATATACATCTTAGACAATAGGATTAAACAGAACAGGTGATCATGTGTAAAGGCTGGAACCTAAACTAGGATACCCTGTATTACAGGATTCCAGGCCTCCACCTCCAGATCAGCAGTCTTAATGGGTAGCTCGCATATGTTATTTACCGCTCTTCTGAACCACATCATCTAGACATCAAGATAGCATACACCACCAAACCATACCACGTCTATATCCAATTGGGGTAGTCAGAGGTGCCCATCGCAAGATGAACTAAGTACCCACACCTCACCGAGCTTTTTGTTAGACCAACGTGATGGATGGTGAGCCGTATTGCCGTCTATAATGGTCGAGACAACTGTGCTAGTGGAAACTGCACTTGAGATAAATTAATAACTCATTGGTGTAACTTGTAGGATCAGTTAGCTTTGTGATTGGTTTGTAAGGAACAAATAAGTTACACTAATTCTAAAATCATTTCGAGATTTCTTCTTTGTTAGCTTTATTTCTCTAGTTTTTGATCAGCTATGGTGTATATTTTAGCAAAAATCGTGTTTTATTTGACATTCATGTGACGAATAAAAGTAAACAGTTTATCCAAATTGTCATTGACAAATGTTGTTTATAATAAATAATAAAATTTAATATAATGTTGTCATCACTAGGGTATAGTGTTTTAAGAGTGTGCGGTTAACAAGTTTAATGAAATAACTTCAATAATGACCGTCACTAACCGTCATCATATTTTAGAAGCATAAATTATTCAAACTAATTAAAAAAAAAATCAAACAAAACCGCCCACAGTTTGGGCACATTGCCCTAACAAAACGTCGATATTAAAATTTTAATACAAAATTACAAACTAAGTAAAGGCAAAGGAATAAATGTCATGCAGCCTACTTTAAGAGTCGTGTTTTTTTTTTAAATAATAAAAATAATTACTGAATGAAAATCAAAAATATTCAAAATTTTTTTTAATAGCTTAAGTTTTCGTTTAAAAAAAACCTCCAAAAATGCCTTACATACCGAATTGTATATTCCAAGAATTGATCAATTATTCGCTCTGTTATCATTCTGAGAATTAGTCACTCTCAGACTAAATGCTGCTATTGTTGAAATTGGAGCGTTTTTTCTTAGATTTTACTTTTAATTGTGTTAATTGAAAAAAATAGTTACCGTGGTAGGTAGATTAGCGCCCCTGGCGGCAGGGGCGGCGTAGTGCTATTGCGGGGGCGGGGGCGCGGGCGCGTGGCGGCCGGCCAGGCGCGCGCGCGCCGCGGCGTGGCAGGCGCGCAGCAGCGGGTAGCAGCACAGGCACGGCACCACCAGCGACAGCAGGGACACGCCCGCCCACCTGCGGCCGGGGGGGGGGGGGGACATTATTTTTTTGGTACTGTACAGGCAAAGGGAACGTAGTCTATACAGCCAAGTCATACACGGTGTAACCGGTATTAGTGACATCGTAACGAATACTGAGGGATGATTCAGCTCATGATTCTAAGAACGGAAGTCGTCTACAGACTACAGACAAAAAAATTCATGAATTTTTTGACAGGAAATTTCACTTGATATCAACCCAGAATCATGGTCTGAATCATCCCCCTGAGTATTCGTTACGATGTCACTAACATCCTGTATAATAAAATACAGAACGGACAAACATACAATCCTCCTTTTTACTTCGCCGCAGTCGGTTAAGCAGTATATAATGTCTTACCGTTTAGCGCACGAGTTGTCCGGCGGGCCGCACGCGCACGGATGCATGGCGAACTCGCCCTCCGCGTCCGACATGCAGTGGTACAGCATACACTGTAATTATAACGTATATACACTGTAATAGTGAAAAAAAAAACCACAAACGTATTAGCTTCTTCAAATCAAATCATTTATTCGCATAAGATTCATGGTTTTGTAAACAGTTGGTAGGTTTTATGTTATAAGTGGAGGAGCTCGGTGGCGCAGCGGTTAACGCGCTCGGTCTGCGATTGTTGAAGTTAAGCAACTTTCGCAAAGGCCATTGTTGATATCAACTCAGAATCCCGTACAAGTACGTACAGGTAGCCGTACAAGTATGTATGTGGCAAAATACTGACGTGTAGAAGCAAGTGACCAAAGCTCACCAGTCCATTACTGAAAAAGTTAGAGGCAAGCGTTCTACCATGGCTCACAAAGAATGGACAAAAGATTTAAATTGAAAATTAGTTAGTAATAGAGTATTTTGTTACCTGTGCACACTTGATACACGTAACGCAGTCGATGCACGACTTGAAGCAGTCGGGCGCGAACTCGCACGCGCCTGCGCGGTTCGCGCTCTCCAAGTACCATTCGTGGCAGTGTCTGCAAATGACATGTTATGTTATATTTTTATCTTGTTTCTCCACACACACACACACACACACACACACACACACACACACACACATCAACACCCACAGCCATTCAGCAGCCACTGTTGATACGACATCGTATCAACAGTGGCTGCAAGTTGTCTTTGATTACTTGTGGCTCTGCCCACCCCATTAGGGATTACGGGCGTGAGTTTATGTATGTATGTATGTATCTTGTTTCTCCTCTTGGATATAGGATCAGTTATATAATACAACGTAAAGAACAGGAACTCTCCCCTCCCCACCAGCGGCTGAGCTAGGTTTACCTCAAAACCCCCCGTTGACTCGACCATAGACGATACGGCTCACCTATCACGTTGGTCTAACAGAAAGCTCGGTGAGGGTACTAAGTTCAACTTGCGATGGATGTGCCTCTACCTACCCCCATTGGGATGAAGTCGTGAACTTATGTTATCATCATCAGCCCATTAATGTCCCCACTGCTGGGGCACGGGCCTTCCCTATGGATGGATAGGGAGATCGCGCCTTAAACCATCACGCGGGCCCAGTGCGGATTGATGGTTATTAACGACTGCTAATGCAGCCGGGACCAACGGCTTAACGTGCTTTCCGAAGCACGGAGGAGCTCGAGATGAAAACTTTTTTTTTGTGGTCACCCATCCCATGACCGGCCTTTGCGAAAGTTGCTTAACTTCAACAATCGCAGACCGAGCGCGGTTACCGCTGCGCCACCGAGCTCCTCAAACTTATGTTATACTGACCTGCATTTCAACCGGGCTTGGAAGGTGTCTGTAGGCTTCTTGTCTGGTAATGGCGGCGGTCCGCTATACCCACACTTCTTTATTGACCCTGTAACCGATTTAATATTAATTTAACAAATTGTTGTACACAACACAAAAGAAAAGTGACCGTCAGGATGGCCTGTCACTACCCTAATTTTACATCGAAGTAATTATTAAAAGTTAGTGCTCAGTTGCTATCAGTTGGTACCGATCGTTACAGTTGGTATCCTTGATTTAAAGAGAATAATCTACTTTTTTAGGTGACGCGCCATTCTACTAGTATCAGGATGGCTGGTCACCTATCCAGTGAGAACAAACTGCGCACATTTAAAGAGTTTATTTATAACCAATAGTTGGTACTAACTGGTACCTTGATATACGTAGTTTTGGAGCTCATAACTTTTAAGGATAAGAAGTTATTATGGATTTACTATTTCGATGTCGTAACGCCTACAGAATTAAATGACATAAATATGCATAATGCCTCTACCTACCCCCATTGGGATGAAGTCGTGAACTTATGTTATCATCATCAGCCCATTAACATCCCCACTGCTGGGCAAAGGCCTCCTCTCAATCAACCGGAGAGGGTATGGAGCATACTCCACCACGCTGCTCCACTGCGGGTTGGTGGTGTTTTTACGGCTAATAGCCGGGACCAACGGCTTAACGTGCCCTCCGAAGCACGGAATCAACTTACTTTTTCGGACAATCAGGTGATTCAAGCCTGAAAAGTCCTTACCAAACAAAGGACAGTCTCACAAAGTGATTTCGACAATGTCCCTATCGGGAATCGAACCCGGACCTCCAGATCGTGAGCCTAACGCTCTTACCACTAGACCACAGAGGCTGCCTGAATTAAATGTGCAATTCCGAAATTGAACACTTCATCATCTTACTTTTGGACAATTAGGTAATCAGCCTGCAATGTCCTAACCAAACTAGGGATTAGAAGTCTGTACTTTCGCGGGCTGACTGGGAGTTATGATAACACACTACCACTATTACAGCTATTTCTTCTTCTTCCTTGCGCTATCCTACTTTAGGTGGGGTCGGCTCTCCTAATTTTGCGGCGCCATAACATTCTTGTCTAGGGTTGTCGGGTCGGGTAAATTTTTATTTTATTTTTTTGTGCACTATTTACCGGAGTCCCGTTTGAGCAGTGGCGGCTTCGTGTTGGGCGAGGACTTCTCCGAGCTGACCACACCGGCGCCCACAGACGGGTACGTGTACTCATGCACCTGGAACACGAACATACATACATACATACAAATATACATACACACATACATTTAAAAAAATGCACCCGCAGTGGAGCAGCGTGGTGGAGTATGCTCCATACACCCTCCGGTTGATTGAGGGAAAGCCTGTGCCCAGCATTGGGACGTATATAGGCTGTTTATGTAACCCATAGGCTGGTAAAATGTTATGACAAAATATTTTCAGAAGTCTTTTTGTCAACATGACATAATCAATCAGCCAATATACGAGTATGTTCCACTGCTGAGCACAGGCCTCCCCTCAACCAACCGGAGGGGGTATGGATACTCCATAACGCCGCTCCTCTGTTGATGGAGGTCCGAAGTCCGAATGCCAACCGAAGTACGGAATCACCTCAATTTTTCAGACAATCAGCAGGCCTAGCACGCTATGTAAGCGCGACGCGACGCGAGGCGACACAAAATAAGGTACTTGGTACACGCGACTACCGGGACATCTGCGATTTTTTCAGGATGTCACACTACATAGGTAATATTTTATTATTGTATATTGCTTAAAGAAGATTCAAGAAAAAAATAATCAGATACCTACTTTCATAAGAAATTAGATAAGTGATAGTTTCTAACATCATTTATGTGAGACACTTTTCATATTCAAGTCGCGAGGAAATCGATGCGTGAACGAGGAACTCTATAAAGTCTTAGTGACCGTAACAAATACTGAGGGGGGTGATTCAGTCCATGATTCTGAGTTGATATCAAGTGGAATTTCCTGTTACAAAAATTGTCACAAAAATTTTCATGAAAATTTTTGTGATTTTTTTATATTCAGTTTCTTACTTTTGCGACGGAAATTTCCACTTTATATCAACTCAGAATCACGGTCTGAACCATCCCTCAAAGTTTTCGTTATGATGACACTAACGCCCTGTACAGACGTGTGGCCATGTTATTATGTCAGTAATTAGAATAGAATAGAATAGAAATTGTTCATTATAAAAGGACGCCACACACAAAGCATTTATGCCTGTTAATAATTTGTTTTTTTTTTATGATTATGTGTTTTACCCCCATACAAAGTTTAAGACTCCTAACATTTGTAGTTCCTGAGATTTCGTAATTACCTTTCGCCTTTATATTATGTGGATACCATGAACGATAAAATCTACCGTATTATTTTTATTTTTAATTTTTGGAAGATTTACAGTCAAATAGTGTATGAAATTGATTGGTTAACTATGTGCTAACAAAAAATCTCCACAGTTAATAAAACTACAAACAAGTTTCCAAATAAATATTTAAAAATAAATAAAATAAATACATATTTTTAAACTTGTTTGTGACTGTATGGATTTCTGTTATTTTGCAAATGTAATGAATAAATAAATTATGATGTGGTAAATGTAACTAACCGCAGAAAGGTGCACGTAGGGACATCGGTCCGCGTCGGAATCTTCCAGTTTCTCTTCGTACTGCATCTCGTATGGCTTCATCGACTCTGTAACATAAACATTTACTATTTTAATATTGTATCCATTTTACATGTAAAATGGCCTCGATTCCGGCAGACACCGAATTATATTTTAAGTCATACTTACTCGTCATTACTCATTACATTACTCGTTATCCGCCGAAAAGGAATGGGACGCGTACACACGTCAATTTTACGTACAAATCTAAAACTACCCTCTAAAAGTTTTACATTGGCCAATAATTCGACAGAATTAAGTTCACAGCACACGTCAAACGGTTTGCATACCTGCGAGATACCTACTTGATTCGCCCGGGTTATTATTTTTTAATTAACAACTGTCATTCATCCGTCCCTTTCCTTTTCAGCGGATAAGAAAATGACAGGTACATCTTAAAATAAAATTGGATGGTGTCTACAGGAATCAGCACCAGGGTTGTGTGCGTGTGTGTGTGTGTATGTGTATGCCCGCGGGTCTGTTTTGTGTGTGTGCGTGTGTGTGTGTGTGTGTGAGAGAGAGAGAGAGAGAGTGTGTGTTTGTGCGTGCAGGCGCGGGTCTGTTTTGTGTGCGTGTGTGTGTGTGTATGTGTGTGCACGCGGGTCTGTTTTGTGTGTGCGTGTGTGTGTGTATGTGTGTATGTGTGTGCGCGCGGGTCTGTTTTGTGTGTGTGAGTATGTGTGTGTATCCGCCTCACCGGAGTGTCCGTGCGTGGGCAGGTTGATGGCCGACAGTATGGGCGTCTGCGCCAGCTCGTCGTGACGCCGCCGCGCGCGCGACGCCGTCGAGTTCTCTGAGGACGATCTGGAGTCCGACGGCAGGTTCAGGCACTGGGGAACACGTTATTATTAACTTAGCAACTTAACAATTGGGTCTGATACTAGGTTCAGGATAAATTATGAAATTCTGATTACTAAATAAAGACTAAAACTAACGAAAAACATTTTCTTCTTTCTATTCAACTTATTTTTATCAAGAAAAACGTAATAATAAGTCCGACATTTTATCACGTTTTTCTATGACGTCACAGTGTGCTTTTTACACGAGCCATGTCAGGGGCCTTTGCCGGCTCAATAGTAACCTTGACACCAGGGTTGATGGGGTTGATAATCCACCTCACAACCCACACGATAGAAGAAAAGAAGATGCATGTACATTTTGTTTGACGTGACTTATTGTAGATTTGCCGCAGATGGCATTAACTACTTGGCCGGACACATGGGGAGCGCTGAAGGCTCTCACCCGATACTACGTTTAAGACAACAGGCCTGAGGGTGCCCAGTTGGGCGCGAACCTCGGCTCAGGGCGTCGTCTGAGAGGAAAAATATTTGAAAGAATTAATCGACCCTAGCGGGTCGATAGCGATAAGCGCTGAGGGAAATAGTCGACCACGCCGGCGGCGTCGATATCGGGGTCCTGAAGTGTTTGGTATCGCGAGCTGATTGGCTGCCTCTATGGCTAGAGATGCAATTACTAACCTCGAATATGTTCTGTTCCTCGTCGTCCTCTTTAGGCGCTGGATTGTGTTTTTTGTACGCGTGAAGCGATGGCCACGCCCCGCCCAGACCTAAAACATACAGCGTACATTACTAGGTGAAAAAATTCGCGCCATCTAGCGGATTACTGACGTAATAGCTCCGTTTCGTTTTTGAACAACGAACGGTTGTACTTTCCTCTACTTTTAAGACCTCTGCAGAACTTCAGGAATACAATTAAATATCTTATCTCCAACATTCCAAGGACGTAAATATTGTTGAATTGAATTACCGACTAATGTATTTAATTTCTATTACTTGTTAAGTAAATCTTTTACTAGAAGTTAAAAATTGCATTGCAAATATATAAAAACATTGGTCGTAGGTATTTTTTTTTTTACGAAATGCCAACGCAGCATGGGATTACGTCAGCTGGGCTAACCTTGAAATGTGAACTGTCACTTTCGAGCATACCTGGTCTTCTTATGCCACCACCTATCACGTTGGTCTAACAGAATGCTCGGTGAGGCATGGTTACTGAGTTCATCTTCTCATGTACCTCTGACTACCCCAATTGGGATATAGCCGTGAGCTTATGTTGCAACTAACCTCATGATCATCACCATCAGCCCATTAACGTCCCCACTGCTGGAGCACGGGCCTTATAGATGGATAGGGAGATCGGGCCTTAAACCATCACGCGGGTCCAGTGCGGATTGGTGGTTATTAACGACTGCTAATGCAGCCGGGACCAACGGCTTAACGTGCCTTCCGAAGCACGGAGGAGCTCGAGATGAAAACTTTTTTTTTGCAACTAACCTATTTCACATTTATACTCACCGTGTAAGAATCCAGTATACGGTAGAGGGGAGGCAAAAAGAAAGCACATTAGATAAATTAGTTCAAGGACATTTGGTAAACAATCCTTTTAGTTTAGCTTAGTACATCTAAAATAAAATGAGAAACAAACTGACGTAATAATTGATTTATTTATAAAAAAAAAAAACTAAAACCAGTGCCGTGTTTATCAAATCTTACAAGTGTACATGTCACAAGCTACAAGTTACTCACAAGTGCGTGTAACTTACAAGCCTTGTATTTACAAGAAATTTTCGTGTAAAAATTTTAATTATTACAAGAATGTGTTTATCAAAACTACACATGTATATTACATGTTACAAGTGTCAATATTTATTTCACACGTATATTTTACAATCCCTCTACTTTTTTGATAAACTTGTATATACTTGTAACTTGTAGCTAAGACTTGTAAATTTTGATAAATAAAACACTGCTCACGCTTGGTTGACCGGGACTTAAAAACCCTCGGCAAGTCATGGCAGCATCTACAGAGGCAGCAATAGATCTCGAGTAGAGACCTACATACCAACAGAGGTTAAACTGATGATGGATGAGGGGATAGAAGACGTAATCTTTCACAAGTTCACAGTGTATGAACCACATATGAGGCATTTTGAAACTCATACGTACATGACCCATATGTGGGGCACAGTTTTTCGTGCCACAGTAAGTGTGTCTATGTAAATAATTTGCACGAGAGGGGTCGATATCTAAATTTCAGTTACACAATGAACGTGTTAAAAAATAAAGCGGCTTAGGGCGCGTTCGCACTGTCGTGACCACAGATAATCGTGTAGTTTTAAATGTCGTTGATTTAAGTGGAGGTGTTCACATATAGACCACAGATTGTCATGACAGTGGGAACGTCTAGCACGACAGTCGTAAAACGATAAAAAATCATTATGATAAATCGTGACCGCAAATCTATCCAATGGGAACAGCTAGATACGATAGTAGCTACACGATAAAAAAAATTGACGACAAAATAATCGTATTAATTGGATCAGCTAGAGACGACAGTCGTCCAACGACAAATTAATCGTTACGACATAGCGGGAACGCGCCCTTACACAATTAGTCCTAAACGCCAGCAGGTCATACTGTGTATGTAATGGAAAGATGATCACGAAGACTTAGGGCTTGAATCAACAGTAGCTGCGAGTTGTCTTTGATTACTTGTGGCTATGTATGTATGATGACGAGGACCAAGTAATTTATAATCTCACCGTCCAAGAGTTCTTCAATGGCAGTCCTGACTCCCTTGTCAAACGCCCGAGCATCCGCCGCTGTCTGAAACGTGAGGCCGAACCGCTTCTCATCAGTAACCCAGTGGTGGAAGGTCGGCATCACCTTGTTGTACTGGAAGTCTTTCTTTATCGTGCATTCTAGGACTACCTGCAAAGACAGATGAGCATTAGCACCGGTGACGTAGAAATACAAAATACAAATACAATTGTTTTAAGTTTAAGCGGTACCCGTCCCGTCCGTCATCCCGTGATCATGGCACTTGCAACAGTGTCGAAATATCGGAAGTCTCATATCTCCATTTAAACGCGGTAAGAACCCGTTATTATGTGCTTTAATTATACAAATACAAATTGATTTATTTGTGAAACACAGGTAGAGTAGGTTGTTATACATATATAGGTTAGAGCGCTGTGATCTGCCAGTCGGCGTACAAATTTAAATTAATTAAATATTAATTAGTTATTTTATTATTTAGTTATCTAATAAACGATTACGTTGTCCTACTTTGCAAATGTTGTGTGCACCTATAATTGGCTTATGTAACAGTCTAATTCCTGATGTAACTTTTATTTTATTTAATGTTTTATTATATAAGCTGTTGGTGTACCTTTTTTTATAAATAAAATAAAATAAAATAATATTATAAACAAATTAAACATTATTATTATTTATTATTTTTATAGAATAAGGAATAATACTACGTGTTGCGAACTCTTCGCAGGTTTTAGAATGTTTTTATATGTTTTTTGTTTCTTCTTTTTTGCCGTTTTTGTATGTTGGTTTTGTTATCTTCTTGTGTCGTGTGCTTTTTTGGTAACTTTGGTGAAAATATATTAAAAATCTCTAACAAAGACTATTATTGCGGCACTCCTCTAATTATATTTCTAAATTAGTCCAAATATCAAGTATTACAAAAAAGTCAAATAACCTAACTTAAAATTACTTAACCTAGAACCCATTCCGTGTCAAACCCGGCCCAAAAGTGCCCATGAGACTAGCAGCGTTACCGCGCTGGATTGCCACGGACAAAGCCAAGTATTTGTTATTCCTTCATTTCATTTAGTAATACAGTCCACAACATATCGTATTCATCAGCTACCACCGTAGCTCACACTACGTATAGAACGACAACTCTCCGCTCCCCATCAGTGACGTGTTTATCAAATCTTACAAGTTTACACGTTCACAAGCTACAAGTACATTGTATATTAGGTTTATCAAAAAAAAGTAGAACGTACACGCGCATGTGTGTACGACGTCAGACGCGATACGATTGAAGAGCGGGGGTGAGGTAAACCTAGTTCAGCCGCTGGTGGGGAGTAGTTACCGTTCTATGCGTAGTATTATTCCTTATACTATGGTTTAGGTAAGCAGAACACGTGAAAGCAGATTGAGAGTGATTGTTGTAACTTAAATATTACCTTAGAAAAATAATTATTACGTCTTTTTTTTAAAATATTAAAGTATAAAGTGTGTTCACCAAAGCACTATAAGGCTTTAACCAAAGTTACTTAGTAAATGACAAAAATAGCTCAACTACCTTCAATTTATTTGTGTATGGATTCAGCCTAATTGAATTAAAGTATTAAAGAATATTAAGGAACCATATTTAAGTAAATTACAGGAAGTATTTACGAATTATGTCACTAAGTGGATGAGTTTTGCTTTGTACTGAGGAACTTTCCAGGCTATGTTTCCCCATAAATAATATAGATGGCGTTGTAAAGAGTTGCCTTCGTTTAACCTTCTAATGCCATGGATAACAGATGTATACACCTTCCTTCTTTGTTTTTGGGCATTCATTTCGACGAAGGATGATGAAGGGATTGCGGCTGGGCGAAGCCAGGGCGATCGTGGTCGCATGGTTACAGTTAGTCGTCTTCATCTATCGTGTGGGGTGTGTCAGGGCCACAATTGAGCTGCCAAAGGCCCCTGACATGACTCCAACGGCAATGACTCCCAGTTGTAAGTAGCAACCGGGACGAACGGCTTAACGTGCCTTCGGAAGTACGGTCGTCTTATTTTCGGACAATCAAACCAAACTACGGATCACAAAGTGATTTTTGTGATATGTCCCCATCGGGATTCGAACCCAGGACCTCCGCATCGTGAGCCCAACGCTCAACCACTGGACTATGGAGGCTGTTACAGTACGTTACAGTTAGTCGTAATGTTATTGTTATAGATAAGATATTTATTGCATTCCTGATGTTTTACTGAGGTCTTAAAAATAAAAGAAAGTACAAACAGGAACCCTGTAAGGGCACTACAACAACTTAAAATTTACACAATGCAAACAGAAAACCAAGAATAAAAAATAGTAAAGATTATGTTAAAAAAAAAAATGTTTCAAAAAAAAAAAGAAGAAAATTCGTTAAAAAACTCATGCAGCGTATAGAATGCTTTTCAGTTAAGTATCATACTGACCATGTTATCGCTAATTCGACGGCCGTGTATGAAGTATTCGTGGCTGGGCGCGGCCGGGGCGATGGTCGTCGACGATGTTGTGTCGCCGTTACTGTCGCTGCCACCTGCAATTATATTTATTTATATAACAGTCCATTGGTTATGGCCGCCATTTGCCATTTACTTAGTTAAAGAGTCTTTTTGTAATTATTTCTTTTTATTTTGGTGCAATAAAGTGTATTTGTATTTGGTTCTGATTCCAGTACGGTCACGAGCATTATAATATGTATACACTTTGGTACCATGTCACATTAACTTTT
This sequence comes from Pectinophora gossypiella, assembly GCF_024362695.1. Taxonomy (NCBI): domain Eukaryota; kingdom Metazoa; phylum Arthropoda; class Insecta; order Lepidoptera; family Gelechiidae; genus Pectinophora; species Pectinophora gossypiella. The sequence continues at coordinate 2,679,471 of NC_065428.1, read as the reverse complement.
TTGACAAATTAAACCGTCATCATCATCACCAGCCCATTAACGTCCCCACTGCAGGGGCACGGGCCTTCCCTATGGATACATATTAGTACTCATGACCGTACTCAGTTCATCTTGCTACGGACTACCCCGATTGGGAGGACGTCGTAAGCTTATGTTACTCCTGCCACTGACGTCATCTGCTGAGCGTGTGGTAGACTTTGCCGCCGGGTGTTAGTGACATCGTAACGAAAACTTTGAGGGATGATTCAGAACATGATCCCGAGTTGATATCAAGTAGAATTTTCTGTCTCAAACGTGGAACAGAAAATAATTAAAAAAAAACACAAAAAAATCCGACAGGAAATTCTACTCAATATCAACAGCCTCTGTGGTCTAGTGGTTAGAGCGTAAGGCTCACGATCTGGAGGTCTGGGTTCGATTCCTGATGGGGACATTGTCGAAATCACTTTGTGAGACTGTCCTTTATTTGGTAAGGACTTTTCAGGCTTGAATCACCTGATTGTACAAAAAAGTAAGATGATTCTGTGCTTCAGAGGGCACGTTAAGCCGTTGGTCCCGGCCGTAAAAACACCTCCACCAACCCGCCCTGGAGCAGCGTGGTGGAGTATGCTCCATACCCCATCCGGTTGATTGAGGAGTGGCCTGTGCCCAGCAGTGGGACGTATACTGGCTGGTTATGTATGTCTGGACCATATATGTCTGAACCATCCTCTCGGTATTCGTTACGATGCCACTAACATCCTGTATACTTAGTCATGATAAAGTAATTAAAATGTAAATAATAAAATTAATAATAAATAATTATTATTTTAGTTATGTAAATAATTTTGAATTTGAATTTAAAAAAAGGCGCCGCCTAGATATTGTATAAATCATCTGGAAAAGATGTTACCTTGTGTGCGCGCGTGCCTCGGGCGGCGGCCCACCATGACGTGGGCTAGGCCGCCGCCCCCGAGCGCCAGCCAGCCGCCGGTGCCCTCGTCGCGGCACATCACCTGCGCTCGCACGCGCACCAAGTAGGCACTGGAACGATACCATAGAATACAATAAGGAATAATACTATGTTATGTTATAACTGTACATTGTTTTAGGTTTACGCGGTTATTATCATAATTAAATCACATAATAACGGTTTCTTAACATATACGTCCCACTGCTGGGCACAGGCCTCCCCTCAATCAACCGGAGGAGGTATAGATACCGGGGGGGGTATGGGGGTAATCAGGGATACTACCCCCCCTGGCCCTGATTTAAACGTGGTAAGAACCCGTTATTATGTGTTTTATGCACAATAAAAATCTTTCTTTCTTTATCCTTAAGAAGATTTATGGACTTTTTTTAGAAGATAATTTGTTTAAGTTATTTATGTTGATGTTGTTGGATCCGGAGGTCCCGGGTTCGAATCCCGGTGGGGACAAATCACAAAAATCACTTTGGGATCCCTAGTTTGGTTAGGGCATTACAGGCTGATCATCTGATTGTCCAAAAGTAAGATGATCAGTGCTTCAGAAGGCACGTTAAGCATAAGTACAAATAAGTATAGTTGTTATATACATGAAACATTTGAGGGCCTTTAGCAACTCAACAGTAATCTTGACACCAAGGTTGATAAGGTTGGTTAATGGCTTCACAAACCACATGATAGAAGATGGGCAAATAGGCTACTCGCAGTCACCATATACTTCAGCATATCCATCCTAGGAGTTTTTCCATGAAGGTATGTTAGTATGTGGCCAGTTATGACATGACTACAAAATATAATCATCATCATCACCCTAGAGTTATCCCATTTTCACATGGTCCTCTTACCTAACCTGAAGATTTGACAGGTCCAGATTTTTACAGGAGTAACTGCCTGACTGACCTTCCAACCCGAGAAGGGAAAGCCAGCCAATACAGGTTAGGTCACATCCTACACCGCTGAGCATGTGATAATCCTATACAAAACAACTACAAATTATAATAGAAAGAAGAAAGAAAGAAAAAAGTATCAATTTGGCAAAAAATACATATAATTACATATTGTTTTAAAAAGGCCACATCGAAGCAACTCACTTAAAAAGCAACATACTATTTGTCATTTTTTTATTTATTTATTAAATCTTAATACTAAATAGGTATACAACTTAGAAACGCCCTGCAAAACTGTGTAACAGTTTGTCAGGAAGTTTCTAGTAATAACATGTACTTATATCTAATAGTATTATGTAAGTAGTTAGGTATCACAATTTGCACACTTACTTTTATTTAAACAGTACACAAATGACAAATTGCTTTACTTTTTAGATGGACTCCTTTGATGTGCCTATTTAATGCCCATTTTTAAATGTACGGTTTAGAATAATTATTTTTACTTGTCTGTACAGTATACCTAAATCAGTAGTGTAGAGCCATGGTACCCCAGTTGAAGAGTGCTTGACTCTAACTTACAGGTCGCAGGTTCAAATTCCAGCATGAGCCCAAACTAATGATTTTCATACTTGTTTTCAGTTCACGTTTGGATCACAAATTATTATCACATATACTCAGCGGTGAAGGAAAACATCGTGAGGAAACCCACATATCCACCAGAGAAACGTTTTTCGGAGATATGTAACCTGTATTGGTTTTGTTAGGGTTGGAAGTCAGACATTTTAGCACACAGCTCAAATCTTTGGGACTAGAAAGTAAAATTTTGCACAGCTTCCTTTGGTACAATAGGCTATTAATCAAAAACGGGGTTTTCTACAAATTCAACCCTTGAGGATTTGAAAAAAGAATCCACAGAAGGAAGAAAAGAACTACTATTATTTTTAGGTATAATTAAATTAAGAATTGAGCATAGAGTAGGTATGTAATCACTGTTTGAATTGAGAGTGTGACTATCTCTAAATGATTTATTATTTTTTATTACAAATTTAAATAAAGACTGCCAAAATTGTAGGAGCAGTGAAGTGTGGAATTGGTAATTGTAGAGGCCAGTTACATCTCAACTCTATGTTGCCACTTTAACTAATTTATCCAGTTAGACCACTAGCCAAAACAATAAGATAATTAAGATGTACTTCCTCCTTTGTCCAAGTGTGTAGATACCATAAAAAACCTATTGTTTAATTTTTTTTCATCATCTTTCATTTAAAAGCATCAAGTATTCAGCCAATTTATTTTATATTCCGCGAAAAATTACGTAGTTTTATGTCAGATTACAAATGATAATTCCATTCAGGCAAAAAGCTCGAAGCTCTAGCTCGGATGACCCCGAAAGGAGTTTACCTACTTTATTGTGAATGAACGACGACTCATTGATTATACCTATACACCATACAGGGTCACATAGGGCGGCGGTCGTAGTGTCCATGTTACCACTTCGTATACACTTTTAGCTTGGAAACACCACACAACCCTCGAATATAGCTCGTGAAACGCCCGATAGCCCTCGGAAAACACCATAAATCACATTACACATTCCGTGAGCTTCGGAAAATGGCCGGGGTAAGGCCCTACCCCAGAGGCAGGGCAAAGCAAAAACCACAAAAACTGAGTTACGGGACCACTACTTACTTTTCAGATGCCTCGGTCATGATTCGACACGTCGAATATCCTAATTTCTACTCGCCACTTCACAGATTTCACCATTTTTATGACATAAATACATCAGATTCACTTGCGAACCGTTCTTATTTCGGCCCTTTGTTGGGCCTCAGTGCGCCTGCGTCAATAAAACAGTCTGGGCCCAGCGGGCTATTCAATGAAACTGACGTGCTCGCGCCACAGGTGGCGCGCTCATCGCGGACATTTTCAGAATCTCGCAACGGGATTGGCCCGGGTTTGACCCGATAAGATTTCAGCCAATCACAGCGTGCTGTACAATATTCTAGCGAATGACGTCTGTGGGTATATTTTAGCGGGGACTTTAAATTATTTAAAAAAATATCGCTGCCGGTAGATTTTTTATCGCACTCTCACCCTACACTCGAGCACTTGAATTTTCAGGCACTATTTAGGGAAAATCACTAAAATCTAATCGTTTTTACTTATTATAACCGTGATTTACGTTGGTAAATCTCAAAATTCCGTATATGTGAATCGGAGAGCGTATCTAGGTCACGACGACCTCGGGGGTTCGACTGTTACTGAATGGAGCGGGGCTCGCAATGGGCCCATCCCCGTTCATGCAGCGACCCATTGAAAAATAAATAGGTCAGATCATTGCAGCGTGCCCTAGTTGCAGGTCGCCTGCACCATTCATAGCTAGGCTGCATACGGACCCCCAGCGTCTATTTATAGCTTGCTCTATATTTGGCAGGTCATTCGCAGTTAACATAGATGCAGCCTCCCGAAGTAGGTTACCTGATTTTCTTTGTTAACTAGCCTCAGTGACGTAGTTTCGCGCTGTGACGTCAGCAGTACATTTTCAAATATGGAATACGAGTTTAATTTTATTTGCACGGCCATTTTTATCCGGTGTTTTATGGTGGTAGTTCAAAGTTTTAGAAAGTTACATTACGATAAAATCAAATAGGTATGTATTGTAATGAAAACAATCGTGTTACGTGTTGATATTTATATAAATCCTTTGTGATTTCAAATAAAATTGTGTGACAAAAAACAAATACACTTAAATTATGTAAAAAATGTATAATTCATTGATTAAAATATTTACAGAAAATATGTTTTCGCTTTTATTTCTTTTGTAAACTCTAATACTCTGATAAATTAAGGTGTTTTATGGTACATGGTTTTACAAGTTGTCGAATTCAGGTAGTTCGGCTTTCGTGGCAGCTGCCACCGCGGCCTTCGCAACATCTTCGCTTTGCAGCATTGCTTGGTTGATTAGGCGCTGAAAAGAAAAGGAATATTTAAGAATAATAAATTACCGTTGTTACCTATGATTAGGGAAATAATTTCGACGCTATTTTATTAAGATTTTTACAGTAAGAGCCTTGTTAACTCTGGTAGTGAAAGATCTTTAATTTATAAATATAAAAATAATAATTTAAAAGTACAATACATGTTTGAATAGCTTGGTTGCAATACTGTATTTGTTTTATTAGATTCATTTTATAGAGATGGATGAAACCAAGAGGCAAAGGTATTAGATAAATTGCTGTCCAAATATTTGTTCACCACTCCAGCACCAAAAGGGTGTTTTTCTTTCGCAAAACGCTGCAAAGTAGGTATTTTATAGTGGGCTTTCCATATCAACATATACATTCAGATACAGTATGGCCAACAATGTAAACATGGCGCTTAAAGGCGGATTATGTATCTATTGAATTTATATTTTTAATGTAAATGTCTATTGAATGTAAATGTTTGTGTTACTTTAAGTTTAAACAAGTACCAATAGAAGTTATTTTTGAATACACCACGTAACGTTTTATTGGATCCCGGGATTTTATTATCAATATAATAATAATAAAGAATTGTTTTAATAAGCCACTTTCATAATTTCAGAATTAGAAAATAACAAGAATCAGAATTACTATTTAAACAACACACACTTACACTAGACACACACATACACTATACACACACACACATTACACTACACACACACCTGGCACAACAAGCCAACACTACGCTTGGCTACACTTGGTATTTGTTTTTACTTTTTTTTTCATAATTAGAATTACTTTTATTTTTTCAGATTTTCCTCCTGAAATATTTTCTTGTTTCATACTTTTTAGATCGAGATTTTACCGTAGTCGGGTTTTAGTTTATAAACTTATATGTTTATTGGTATTTGCGCTGTTTACCAAGAAAATATGATGATTAATATGATGATTTAGATGTTTTTATTTTTTTGTTTTGCAAGAAAATATTTCAGGAAGAATTTCGAGAAATATTTTGTCGTAGTAGGATTTTAATTTTTAAAACACACTTACAATATGCATAAGCCCCTCTTTGGTGGTGCGGCTCTGTGAATACACCAGGTTCTGCTTGGTCACCTGTACGGCCACCGGAGACTTAGCTGCTATGTTCGCTGCCAGTTCCAACACCTGTTTTATTGCACTGGAAATATAAATAATAATAAACATTTATTCAGAAAAAAACATTAAGTAATTATAACTATTTTCAAACAATCATCTTCAGACAAAGTATTGGTACATATTTTAACTGTTATTAAACATTCTTACAAGATTAGCTGTAACTTCTGCACTAGGCTAAAGCCCGTATCGCAGAAGTCACGTTCAAACGTTACCATTTAATTAGAACATACTATCTTATACTCTGCTAAAACATTATAAAAAAAAATAAAAAAATACACTAAATAAGTTGTTAATCGTTACATTTGAATTATAAGCAAAACAAACAATAATATTTATAATGTAAATATAAATAATGTTTAAAGAAAAACACACAACACAAACATAAACGCCGACACACACATACACACACAACACCAAGGTTAACATGGGTGAGTGTGTGTGTGTGTGTGTGTGTCTGTGTGTGTACGTGAGGGTAACATAGCTGGCGAGGAGTGTATATGTGCACGTGTGGGTAATATGGCTAGCGGGTGTGTGTGTGTGTGTGTGTGTGTGTACGTGTGGGTAACATAGCTAGCGAGGAGTGTGTGTGTAATTCCTACGCTCGAGTCATTGTCCATTTATTTATCCATTAGGGTTTCGTATCAAATGTAACTGTGTGTTGTATGAATTTAAATGTATCTACTCACGTGTCTCTATCTGGGAACACTTGGCTGACGAGTCCTATTTCCTTTGCCTCCTTAGACTGGAATTTACGAGCGGTGAAACACAGTTCGCGGGCGATAGATGCGTTGCCTATGACCTGTGAAGGGTAGTAAAATTATTTCAGTAAAAAAAAACAATAAAAAAATGATTGACGACAAACCACGAACAGAATTAGGGCCGACAGAAAAATGGAACCTTAATATAACTGCTTGTTATAAACTCTTGAATGAGATTTTGATTTGTTTCTGTCTGACAGTATTTCGAGAAACAGCATTATATGACTCTACCGATAACGATCACAGTACAATAATAAGGTCGATTTTTTTAAATCCTAATTCACGATTGACGAATAATTGAGATCTTCTTCTCATCGTGTGGGTTATGAAGTGGAATACCAACCTAGGGTGGTATTACTAAATTGGCGGGTCAATAATAACCCTGACACTAGGGGTGGTATTAATAAACTAATCTCAGCTGAGACTGCCCTCAAGATCATGCTTAAGTCCCTGTTTTTATATAAGAACTGTCACATTGACATGATCTTGAGGGCAGTCTCAAAGCTGAGATTAGTTTATTAATACCACCCCTAGTGTTAGGGTTATTATTGAGCCGCTAATGGCCCTGACATGACTCATGTAACGGCTAGTTACTTACATCATTAGGTACTTAAGAGCCGGGACCAACGACTAACATGCCTTACGAAGCACGAGTCATCTTACTTTCGCGGATGTCGCCGTGAAAATGATTCTGTTTTGGGCGAGAAATAGGTATAATAGGTAGGCCTTCTCTTGTCACTTTTGTAAACGTTTTGTGTTGTGTATAAACACAACACTAAAAACGATTCAACAAAAAACCCTTTACTGCACGTTTATATGTGCAATAAAGGGTTTTTGTAACCTATAAATACCTTAGGTAATCTCTGCAGGGTACCAACGTCGGCAGCCAGGCCGATATCTACCTCCTTGACCTGGAACCACGCATCTTCTGTGCAGTATCTGAAATTATAATTATATATTCTTCTTCTTCTTCTTCGAGGGATGATTCAGGGCATGATTCTGAGTTGATATCAAGTGGAATTTTCCATCGCAAAATTCATGTTCTTTTTGTATTTTTTTTTAATATTTTCTAAAAAAAAGAAGTAAATAAATAAGTCACCTGACGTCAGCAGCCGTGATGAGATCGATCCCTGCGCCGACGCACGCGTTGTGCGATATAGCTAACACAGGCTTGATGCATGTTTCCAACGCTGATATACCGTCCTGGAATTATAAGTTATGATTACTTTAACGCACATAACACAAGCTCAAGACTATACAGGTTAGTGACATTGTACCGAATACTGATGGGGGTGATTTATGATTTTTATAAATTATTTTCAATCCCATACTTTTCCGATTGAAAATTCCACTCGATAAGAACGGACAGTCTCCGCCCCGCACCAACTCGTTTCGTCGGCAAGTTAGATTTACTTCACCCCCTCTGCGTCTCAGTTTAGTCTAAATGGGCGTAAGTCAACTCAGAATCATGAGCTGAATCATCCCCCTCAGTATTCGTAGGTAACTTAGCTGTACGTATATGTATGGGTGTTAGTGACACCGTAAGAAAATCATATCAAATTTCCACTAAACAATTACAAAAAGCAAGACGGATGTTTGTTGAAATGATCATAAGGTGGTGGTGGACGTCCTCAGATAAAAGGGCCTCACTCAGCATATGTCGCGGCGTGAACCACGACGCTGGTATTATGTGGACCCTGTTGGGTGACGCACGACTCACGAACTTGCTGATGTAAGTAAGCAGTCGTTACATGAGCCATATAGGCTTTTGGCGGCTCAATAATAATTAATAACCCTGACACCAGGGTTGATGAGGTTGGTAATTCACCTCACAACCCACACGATAGAAGAAGATGTCCCCTGTTGTACTTACTTGGTACGTCTTAATCATTTTGTAGAGTATCTTCGCCTTGCGCGCCACGTCATCAAATTCGTTTGCTTTGGAGCCATTCTCCAAGAAACTGTTGAGGTCTATACCTGAAAACATTTATTAGACAATGCATTAGTCTAGATTTAACATCATAAAGAACCTATATAACTGCTGGGCACAGGCCTCGCCTCATTCAACCGGAGGGGGGTATGAAGCATACTTTGATTTAACATCAAAAATAATTAACAGTATATACACATAACATGAACAGCCTATATACGTCCCAATGCTGGCCACACGCCTTCTCGCAATCAACCGGAGGAGAAAACTAAGATGATTCCGTGCTTCAAGCTGTGATTTCGTGATTTTCGTTTTTTCCGTGATTTTGTGCTTGATTTTAAGCCGTTGGTCCCAGCTATTAGCCATAAAAAAAAAACACCTAAACCCACAGTGGAGCAGCGTGGTGGAGTATGCCCCATTTCTCTATGGTATTGCGCTTGGCTTATCTTCTCATTTTTTTTTATTATAAATTAGTACTGTACTTTTTTTATCTTGCGATCAGTCTCATTGATTATAAACAGATGAGTTGGGTTTATATGGCATGGAGGACGCCATTCCCAGCGAAGTCGGTCCTTTCTTTGAAGTAGTCATTCGGTCTGACTGTCCTTATCGAAAATGTCTCGTTTCTTTTTTAGACGACGTATGGTTTCTGGAATAGTTAGTTGCCCCAAGCTGATTTGGGTGCATTTCTAATCTTTTTTTGTACTGGGTTCCACGATTGCATATTTCTTCTCTGACCATTACTGTCTGTCTGACTAGTAATGTACTTTATACATTTATTTTACAATTGACGGTGCAACAAAAACCAAGTTTGTTTTGTCCGTACACCGACATATCATGTTATTATCAAAGTATTTTATTTTCAGGTACAAAAATACTTAAACAATACACTATCTTATTACGTCTGACCAAAGTACAAAGTACAAATCTCGTTTTAAAGATAATTTGTGATTTTATTGCATTTACAAGTTTGTAGACCGGTTTGAATACAAACCTGGTTCTCTGCGAGACTAGGATCATAGCATCCATACTAATATTACAAATACGAAAGTTTATGTGTCTGTCTGTTTGTTTGTCCGTCTTTCACAAAACGGAGCGATGAATTGACGTGATTTTTTAAGTGGCGATAGTTGAAGGGGTGGAGAGGGACATAGGCTGCTTTTTGTCTCTTTCTAACCCCCCACTTCCCTAAAACGGGGGAAGATGTTTGTATGGAGCATTCCGCAATTTTCAAGGTAGAAAGCTAAAAATTGGTAAGCGCACTATTTGGGACTAACAAAAAAATCATGCATCTAAATCAAATAAAGAATGTTGAACCATTAATGGGCAATGATTAGGGGGGTTAAAATGGCCACATTGAAGCAATTCATCTAATAAAGTAAGTGAGCAATGCAAACAAATGTCAAATAGCAATATTGCTTTCTTAGATGAATTGCTTCGATGTGGCCGATTCAAACCCCCTGAACACCTAACACCAATATGTTTCATGATGACATCCATTTTAGGACTTTTTCAAAACCTGAGAAAATTTTACATTTTAGAGATAAGGTTTAAAATTATTTCATTCACTCCTCTATACTGTGTACGGTCACGAGCATTAATATGTATACACTTTGGTACCATGTCACATTTAACTTTTCTGACAAATTGAACTGTAAGTCTCACTAAATGTCAAATATGTTAGTGCGACAGAGTCCTAAAGTGGGTACATTATATTGCTCATGACTGTACCTACTTATTTCTAAAAGAAATTATTTTCTTTCTTGTTTCTTTCCTTACATACCTCCAGTGAAATGTTTTCCTTCTCCGGATAATACGACAACTCTGCACTGAGGATTCTCGCTTAGGGCAGAGAAACATTCGGACAGCTCTCTGAAATATAAAATTAATTACAATCAAAACAAGCTCATTCCACCATCCACCTTTTATCTACGGACTTCCAGTCGTACGGCCCCGGCTATTCCTATTTGATGGATATCCCAACTATTTGCACAAAGCGCTTTGTAGTGCTTTTCTTTATTTTAATCAGAATATTAATGGGTGGTAGATGTATTGTGCCTGGGTGTAAGAACAAGGGTTATCATGTATAGCCAATAACAAAGATAAAAGATGCATAATGTCTGTTATCCATCAAATTAGAAGGTTAAACAAAGGCAACCCGTACAGCATAATCTATATTTATTTTCGGGAACGTAGCTTAGAAAGTCCTTCATTAAAATATATCTATAGTAGACAAGTAGCTTGTAGTAGCACTCTTGGTTGAGAAGCGAGCTGGAGAACCATAGGAAAACATTGACTTTAAAAAAAACCGTATCTTTAATTCCAGCAGAGAAACCGCTTAAAATAAACAATACATACTTACAAAAACATCTTATGACTGAAAGTGTTAAGTTTCTTAGGACGGTTGAGTGCTACGTGGAAGACATGTTTGGAGGGTTCCGACACTGCCAGTGTCTCGTACTGAGGAATTTCGGTCTGCGATGAATACGCCCGGAACATCACATCTGAAAATACATTCATTATTTTGAGTAATTTAATCTAGGTTCTGTGAAAGAAATTGATTAGAGCAATAATAATAATTTGCTACTAACTTCTACGGTCTGTCTGAAATTTTTTTTTTATTAAGTATTGATAATCATTAATAAGGCCGCCAAAAGAGTCTCTTATCTTTTTTATATTATTCTAAGTATTTCTTATGTGTGTGTCTGCCTTACTGCCTGTGCAATAAATATTTGTATTTTATTGATGATAAAAAAAGCGAATGTTTGTGAAGACCGGGGGAGGAAGCGAAAGTAGTAGCAAACCGAATTCCGCGATCCCGTCTTGAGTTCTACTTTTACTTCTGGAGGAAAGAGGTTCATAAGAAGTATAAAATAAAACACGAGAAAAACAGAAGAAACCGAAAAAAAATCGTATTTTAAAATACGAACCGGCATTATAAAATTAAAAATTGAATAAAACCTACTTGCTACTGTTTTTCTTGTCTGGTTAGAAATAACACTTTTTACTAAAGAAAGCGCCATTGTACACTTATATTCACTTTCTAAATAGACGACTTAATTATAGAAGTATTAAATGTAAAATAAAATGGGCAAAGTCCACAAAAGCAACCAACAAACTTGTGGAAGAAAGGACGAAATCAAAATAATCTGCTGTCAAAAACATGCATCACAATTTGCTACTTAATAAATTAAAGCCATAGAACTCAAAATTCCGTACCTTATAGATAACTTTGAGGTATCGTCATTTCATTGACAATAAACGTAAGTAAAAGAAATGTCACAAGTAAAATAGAAAATAAATTAGTTGCGTTGAGTGTCAAACAATATATATCTTGATAAAGAGACATTAATTAAAATAATTTATTAATTTATTAATGAAGTATGCATATTGTTTTTACTTAATTATAATGAACCACAATCGATTTAAATAGGACAATGAAACGAATGTTCCATTAAAAAAATATAGCGCCATCTATGTTTTATAAGATAAAGCATCAGTAGCTTTATAATCCGAAAGATGTCAGTGTAGGTTTTTTCGCGCGTTTTTTTAAATATTGTTTTCAAAGTTTATAAAAGTACATTCATATTTTTTTATATTATATATCGACATTACGACGGTTTTTTTTTATTTATTTTATATTTTATATAGGACATAACCTAAATAGCGAGCATGCCTTTTAAATTCAGCAACAGTTTGTGAATGAAACATCGATTTATTCACATTCACGACGATATGCTAATTGTTTAATTGTGTATTTTATTCACGTTGTTATACGGTACATTGTATTGGAATAGAGTGTGTTTCAAATGTATAATTGGATGAGTCATGTGGTTGTGAATTGGGAGCTGTAGTGGGACCCTCGCTTTTAACTTTTTATTTAGAATTTAGTTCGTTAGTGGCCCCGATTCCTGGAGACACCGCCTAATTTTATTTTAAGTTATATCCGTCATTTTCATATCCGTCGAAAAGGAAAGGGACGGATGATTCACAGCTCTTAATTTTAGGAAGAATGAGTAAATTAATGTGTCGGGTTATTGACTGACGTAAAATTTTTAGACGGTTGGTTTAGATTTGTGCTTAAAATTGACGTGTGTTCCATAAATTTTATGCTTGTCGATTACCCGTCCCTTTCCTTTTCGGCGGATAAGAAAATGACAGATATAACTTAAAATAAAATTAGATGGTATTTACAGGAATTAGCACCAATATCATGGTACCTATAAGAAGAGCAGGTATTCTCAAAAAAAAAAATACGTAAGACATGGCTGTATGGGCATAGCTTGTCGGGGAAAACCAAAACAAAAAAAAAATTGAGCATATCTGGTCTTCTTATACCGTGGTTAGTATAATCCTTATAGTTTTCACGGATTGGAGTAGCGCGCTTGCTCCATACCTTCTCTGCTTGATTGAAGGGAAATCTGTGCCCAGCAGTGTATGTTGTAGTCCTATACATAATAATCATTTACTGGGTTTTGATAAATATTATTTTTTTTACTTAATGAATGCGATTTGTTATGCACAAACCTATTTCCCACCGGGGTAAGCAGAGACTATGGAATTCCATTTGCTTCGATCCTGAAACACTTCTCTTGCTGTCTCCACATTCATCAACCGTTTCATACACGCACGCCGGTTCAGAGTAGATCGTACTGATCCTTTTATAAGGACATCTCCAATTTGGTCATTGTACGTTCTTCCACAATACAATAAATGGTATAAAAGTTGTTCTTAGTGCAAAGATAGCTTTTTTTATTTTGATTAATATTATACACTCTTATCTATTTTTTCGATCTTATTAGGCTCATATTTTTGTTTTGACGTAACTTATTGTAGGTTTGCCCCAGACGGCATTAACTACTTGGCCGGTCAAATAGGGGCACCTCCTTTGAGTTTGAATAGGTCTTACGTATGTTTTCACTTTGTCCGAATCTATGCATGGACACAACATTGAAAATTCGTAATACACGTTTCATGACATCATTCGAAAACAACTTTCGACATCGAAACCTTGCGGTTTGCCTATTGTATACCTAGGGCACTATTTTAGACACTAGCCTAGATATTAAATAAGGAAATGCAATAAACTTTCAGTGTCCTAACCCATACTAATATTATGATGACTCAGTTACATTTTATGACTTAATATGCCTTTTTAACACGTTCATAACTTTACCGGGTGAGAGCCCTCAAGCGTTCCACATTTGTCCGGCCAAGTAGTTGCCATTTGCGTCAAATCTACAATAAGTCACGTGAAAAAAGGTTCTTAATCACTAACAGGGTACACAGCAACAGTCCGAAGACAAAACTTGCAATCACTTTTGGTATTTGTATTTTTAACAGTCGCGTAATTGCTTACGCTTAGGTACAGTCATGAGCAATATAATCTACCCACTTTAGGACTCTGTCGCACTAACATATTTGACATTTAGTGAGACTTACAGTGCAATTTGTCAAAAAAGTTAATGTGACATGGTACCAAAGTGTATACATATATTATTAATGCTCGTGACCGTACTTGTTTGATTGCTTTTGTTTTCTTTCCCTCAGTTTTAATGTAATTTAGGCCTCAATATTGTAATTAGTAATTACTTTTATAATCTATATTTTGTTCACCGTAGAGCGGGGTTTCTACTACAAGTACCTTGGTTATTTAAAAGAAACCCTAACAACGGAAATTGTAAACTTACTTCTAAAAATTATATCCGATTTTTTTAACTTATGTGCTGCAGATGTTTGTTAGTATAATAAGAGCAAAAGGTCACTAACTGACTGACTCACTCACTCATCACGAACTTTCAGAAACTACAAGTGCCAAGAGTCTCCAATTTTGCATAAGAGTTCTTTTTACGTAGGAGCTTACTAAGAGAGGGATTTTGAGAAATTCAACCCTTGATGGGGAAAAAGGGGTGGAAAAGTTTGTATGAAACTTCTCTATAGTTTTAATAGTAGGCTTTCACGCGAAGTCAAAGACCATTATATATTATATTATATCTGTTTTATATATGTATATACTTATCTTGTAATTTTATGTAATTATCAATAAGTAGTCTATATACGTATTTAGTAATATTAGTAATAAGTATACATTTAGTTTACTTGCTATTCATAGATATTAACCACGTAACACACACATAACATATTACTTCACTTATTAATTCTAATCTAATCTTTTATATTTGTATTACGTTCAATGTTCCTTAAGAACTCTGAACTTAACTGCCTTGTAAAAATAAAGTAACTACCAACATAAGCGGTAAAATATGTTGTATAATTAAGAATGGCTATGGAGGAGCGGATCCTGTTGTCACAGGTGTTTTTGCACTTACTAGCAGGCTCCAACCCTGATTATTGTTAATTAAGGTTATTGTAAACGAAATAAACTTATTTATTGCGTGATAACACCGGCCCACTGAGTTTCTTTCAGGCTGTCCAAGGTTAGCTGGAAGAAATCCCAGTTAGGGATAAGCTCGCCTATGCTTTATCTAACGATAAAGTGTATGTGGGTCGTTCTTCTTTTTTATCGACAATAAAAAGACATTTTCTCAATTTATCGGATTTAACATCTTTAAAATTATAACGGCATTAAATATTTTAAAACATCATATAAAGATGTGTCTGTAGAGGACCATTTAGAGGTTCTCTTTATCTTGGTAACATACTTTTCTTTGTAGACACATTCCAAAAAATATTGTGACAGAGTGGTCCTTTTCATCGGAGACAGCATTTTAATTTACCACTCTGTCACAGAATTTTGTGAAAAACAATCAAGCTTCTTTAAGGACTAATTGAGGAACCGATTAGTATTTTGCTTGTATTTTGAGTATAATAAGATAACTATATTTTTGGACAATGGAAACATGAAACAAAATTCTAAAACATAACTTATCAGAAGCAGAACGAAGGACAGATCATTGTCGATAAAAAAGAAGAACGACCCATGTACATTTTCTTTGTATTTTAAAGCAATAAAGAGTATACAAACAAACAAACAATGATGATGATGTCCTCCCAGACGGATCCGTCGATGGTGACACCCTCAGCTGATGTTAGCCTGGGCTCTTGCATGGGCGCGAGCGTGACTGGTAAAACCAAATTTTGTTTTGAAAGTCCTGTTGCAAGAAGCACAGTAGAGAGTCCCACTTGAGGTATAAGTGTAGTGGTAGGAGGCCTTGGGTCGGGTTTTTCGTATCTGGCGTTTGGATAGCTTCATAGACTACTAATAGCTACTTATATTTCGACCACATCCTGGCGGCTCTCTAGTGTATAATTTTGGCGCCTCAATTGACCCATTACACATACTAAGTAGCGTATTGTTTTGCTACATCGATAAATCTGTCAAAATTGTATACTAGAAGGAGCTTTATTAGAATCGTTATAAATTGAAATTATAAAGATTTTTTTACTTAAGATCTTTAAAATAAACAAATAAATGATCTAAAAATAACAATATTAACAATACGAACTTATTACAAATAGAAGATCTCCTCCAGCGCGCCGCACTGAGGCAGAGCGCCCAAAACACTGGCAGCATTCCCCCTCTGAACTGCCAGGCCTATCCTCTGCGCAAAATAACTGCCAGCTCTCGGATCGCCAGTTGCCTCAATGAGACGCGCCGAAATGTCACTCAAAAATAATTTCGCCTCAGGACCCCACGGACCCATCGTCTCCACTGCGAATGGCAAAAAGATATACGACCCACTTAAACCCACATATTTCCTTCTCTTCCCCTCCTCCGCTGCCTGGGCCGCAGCACCTGCCCTAACAGAGGTCGAAGGTACATGAGAAGGTGCCAAAGAGTCAACACAAGTCGCATCCCATACGAGACAACGACCCATGCTCCACGGAACCAACGTCAACCCATCCGGACGTTTGCCATCCGCGCGAATAATTCCACTGGGCTCCAGAATGGACGGGACTCCTATAGAAGAAAGAGCCCTGCGTATTATGTCATTTAAGGAGGCATGACGAGGTATCCGACCCGCACTCCTCAGACATGACAAACCATGGCGCCCCAAATCATTGACTAAGGCTCCGCATCGACACAGATGCGGCTGATTTATTTGCACCCCCAAGCGAAGCCCAATAGCAAGGGACAGCGTGACGTCGTCAAGAAGTGTACCCACATTCACCGAAGGAAGCGCCTGTAGCCAAAAACCCGACTCCCTCTCATACAGGGCCAAAAGACGAGAGCGATCCTCCGCAGTGGCGCAACTCGCAACCAGATTTTGCTGAACCTTTTTACACAAAGGTTCATCCCACTGCTTCTGCGAAAACTGGTTCAAAGGCAGATCACCAGGCCGCAACGAACTCCAAGCACTCGTGGCCTCCGCCACACCAAAAACCTGCACGGAACCCGAAAAAGGGTTAAGTATCTTTCCGCATAGCAAAAATAATAAATATAATTTTATGAAGAATCTAACCATGCTAAATATTTGCATAAATTAGTATGTTTAGCTACCGAAAAAGCCTCTTAAAAAAAGTCTATGTTCTGCCAAATTAGGAACCCGGGTTGCTAATAAGGGTCTTTATAAAATTATTGTAAGTATTTAAATTATCTTTCTCTCCTTGGCATTTTTTATTCCCATCTGATGGTGGGGTCTGCCTTCTTCGTACTTCTCTTCCACTTCTCTCTATCAGACGTATCGTTCTCGGAGACATTGCACATACACAGGTCCTTTTTGACCATATCCGCCCATCTTGTTTTTGGTCGTCCTCTTGGTCTAAGCCCTGGTATGTTTAGATTGGCTGTAACATTACCCACATAATCTGGAGGTCTTCTTTTTACGTGCCCAAACCAACGAAGCCTGCTCTCTAGTAGCTTTTCGGAGATGTCGCGTACGTCGAGACTGCCGCGCACGTATTCGTTACGAATTTTATTGTATTTAAATTATTTTACAATAATACCATAACCTTCTCGGTCTTCTATAGGTCGTGTCGTATCGGGAGGTGAAGGTTTTGGCGGGAAGAAGAGAGGAATGGCGATTACTCCACCGACAAGAGCGCAGCTCTTAAATAGAGAGAGAGAGAGAGAATACCATAACGCTCAGTCAGTCTTGGTCTTCGTCTTTCTTGTCGTTTTGATGGCATTTAGATTATTTCAGTCCAGTATTTTGCCACATACGTACTTGTATGAAAACCTGTACGTACTTGTACGGGATTCTGAGTTGATATCAAGAATTTTCTGTCGTAAAATTCCCCCACACCCGCAGTGGAGCAGCGTGGTAGAGTATGCTCCATGCCCCCTCCGGTCGATTGAGGGGAGGCCTGTGCCCAGCAGTGGGACGTATATAGGCTGTTTATGTTATGTTTTTATGTAAAATTCATGAAGATTTTAGTGTTTTTTTTTCCATTTTCAGTTCCATAATTCCACTTGATATTATCTCATAATCGCCGTAGTAGCCCAGTTGGTAGAACGCTTGCCTCTTACTTCGAGGTCGCAGGTTCGAATCCAGCAGAGGCCTAAACCAACGGGGATACACCACACCAGAAGACCTCCCGCATGAAGGTGTCCAGTTTCCTCGTCGGCGCGTACACCACGAATGCATTGAAGCTGAAGAAAAAAAAGTGTGCTGTGACGCGAGTCCAGCGGCTGGACCTTCAAGAGGCGGTTGGTCTTCTTTATGTACTCCGTGACACATGTGTTAGACGTGTTGACATTAGCATACATAAAGCCTGATTACTAGTGGAAATAGTAATGATTCATCCATTTCCCAAGCGGTGAGTGATGATCATAAAAAAAAAATTTGGCGGAAGGTGACTCATAGGTTTAAATTTTAATATGTTGAAATTGTTACTCTTTTATCTTTTTAATGGCATGTCTCGAAAACACACATTCATAAGCGAGTGATTTCTAGATTTTTTAGTGGGGTTTAGGCCCCGATTCCTGCAGATACTTCCTAATTTTATTTTAAGTTATACCCGTCATTGTACTCCGCCGAAAAGGAAAGGGACGGATGATTAAGCACTTTCAATGAATAACCCGGGCGAATGAAACAGGCCTCTCGCTGATAAGCATACTACTCAGCAAGATGGCGTGTGATAAGTCTCAGAAAACCATGAAAGCCCCGTGGTTCGTTCATAATGAGAATCTGCACATTGACTTAGGTTTGCCAACCATTGCCCAATGGCTCAAATTAGCTTCCAAACGTTCTGCTCCGCACACCCAAATCCACTGGTAGTTGCGAATACATCCCGCTTAGGGACGGTACTGAAAAGTATCGGCGCCCGAAGGACGTAATATACCATATCGACGACCCGATTAGTCTAGCCATAGAGGCGGCTAATCAGCTCGCGACAACAAACACTTCAGACCCCGGATACCGACCCCGCCGGCGTGGTCGACGATTTCCCTCATTCAACGCTTATCGCTATCGACCCGTTAGGGTCGATTAATTCTTTCAAATATAATACTGTCAGACACCCTGAGCCGAGGTTCGCGCCCAACTGGGCACCCTGAGGCCTGAGGCCTGTTGTCCTGAGGCTGAGGGCCCTAAGCGCTCCCCATTTGGGGCCGTCCATTAATCATGCGAGGCTCGAGAGGGGGGTAGGGGTCCATGAAAATTATCACGAAATACCATAAGGGGGGGGGGGTGTAGTAATATATCACGAGTATTAATTTTTTCGGCAAACGCGCGATACTGAACCGAAAAGCGGCGTTTCGTGCAATTATTTTGGTAGGTACTAAAAAATACACGTGATATAGGATAGGGGGGGGGGAGGGGTTAGTCTTGAACCTCACCATGTATCACCAGGGGGGGGGGGGGTTGAAATGCCAAAAAAAAAACATCACATGATTAATGGCCGGCCCCTTTGTCCGGGGAAGTAGTTAATGCAATTTGCCGCACATTCTACAATAAATAACGTCAGAAAAGGGTGATAAGTCTGCCTTAGATTAGGTATACATTACAAGTAGCAATGGTAGGGTTACACAAATGTCAATGTTAATTAGAACACCAGTTATTGTGTCATAAATTCATCGCTTGTTGTGCAATATGCACCCAGATGTAAGAAAAACAAAACTAGATAGGAACAATTATACTCGTCGATCTGGTGAAGGTCGCGGGAAGCCGCTGGATGCGGGCAGCGCAGGACCGATTGTCGTGGAGATCCTTGGGGGAGGCCTATGCCCAGCAGTGGGCGTCATACGGCTGATGATGATGATGATACTCGTAGATAAGATAACGACATCAAACAACCTCTGTGGTTAAAAAGGCCACATCAAATTCGAGGCCATTGAGGGACTTTCCAATCGGCGTTCCCCAAACACACGATAGATGGCGTTGTTAAGTTTATTCCTCGTCTAAACTTCTAATTTCATGCATTTTTTTTTTGCTCTGGCAACCCTACGGTTAAGTTGTAAACAGATTAGCTCTCGTAGTTTTTAATTATTTAAATTAATTTATCATATATAAATTCATAAAAAACCAATTTCGTCATAATATTCTTATCATATTTTAACAATATTGTATAAATTTGTGTGATTATAAGTGCTATAAGGCGTTTAAATTGTGATAAGTGTCTTTGTGTCAGTTAAACCGTTACAATCTCAAAAGTGCGAATCTTTTCGGAATCTATAGTGCATTCTAAATACTTATTAAAGAATAACGATTATCAAAATTGTAAGTAACTACACTCTTTCTTTGGTGGCTTCTCACTGAAACGTTTACTTTTCTTTTTGTTGCTTTAAAACACTATGAGTACTATGTCTTCTATGACTACACGCAGTGTGGCAGCTCGTAAGCTAGAAGATCAATTAAAGCTGGCTTTACTAGAACTTAAGAATTCTAAAGCGTTATGTGAGCAGCTACTATCAGAGAGAGAGGATAGCGAGAAGGAGGTATTAGTCATACTAGAACAAAATAAACAATTAAAGAGTGAGATGGCGGCTTTACATCAGCGTTTAAATGATGTGGAAGACCAAAATGACCAGCTACAAAGAACGGTGCATGTGTTTGACCGGAGCTGCGATGAGTTTGAGACCGCCCTCAAGCGCACCGTTGTTCTGGAACGCGAGCTGCGCGACGCGCATAAACAAATATCGGACTTTGAACTCGCGGATAGTACTTTTAAAACGTCTCAGACACAATCGCTGTTTGACGAGCTGATCATAGACTCACCTGACTTGGTCCCTGCCGCCACCCCATCTCACGAGGTGTTGTGTTCAAAGAGTAACCTCACTTGTGACTCACCACAAGCATCAACTTCACACCATCACTTGTTTAATACGGGGCAACATCTATTGAACGAAATTAATACTTGTACCGTAACGTTAGAAAACCAAACAAAAAAATATGAGTGTGAAATTGATCAGCTCCAGGCACAGATAAAAAAACTGACAAAATCCTTAGAATATATGACACTGGACTACGAAGTAGCTCAGAAAACTATTCGAAAGCACGAGCTGGCCGCTGATAAGATAGTGAGTTTGAGTTTTCACAACGCGGAACGCTTCGATTCACTAATTAATCGTCAGTATAGATGCAAGCATTCATCCTCGCAGACTGAGCGGCTTGCTCGTGTTTCCGAATCCTCCCCTCTGTCCGCGCCTGCGCCGGCCCATCAGCTGGTACCGGCGCCGCAGGACTTGCTCCTCACACCTATTGATAATGACAATAATACGTCCTTCTCGTCGGCGACCGGGCAGGCGGCGCCCGCGCCGGTAAACAAAGCGCAAAATATTATTATGTTTAGTGACGAAACTGGCAAATCAATGGGTTTACAACTTAGCCATTTCTTGAGGCGGGCAGTAATTAATAATTGTATGCCGGGTGCCTCCTATTTAGACATTTTAAAAAGAATAATTTCATATCAATTCTCACAAAATAGTACAATCATAATCTTGGCCGGTAGGAGAGGTAACGCGAACAAAGAACTACTTACTCATTATATTTCCTTACTTAACAGCCTACCGAATGTAGCACAAGTGATTTTGTTTGCATTGCCTTTCAGCCAAAGTCAGCTAAAAACCGAAAATAAGTTTAGACATGATCTAAACCTGACGTTGCATACTTTAGTATGCGATTATTATAATAAGTTTCAGTTTATTGATACGAATTCCTATGTTAGGAATTTTTATTTGACCAAAGATAGATATTACTATCTATCTAACTTTTACAAAAGACAAATAGCGAAGTCGCTATCCTTTTTTTTTACAATAGAATCAGCCAATTCGTTGGCTTTTAACGCGTCTGCTCCTATTGAGCAGCCTATTTTTATTTCTGACATTTGTAATTTAAATTAAATTTAATGACAACAGAGAAAAACTTTGGCTGTAGTAAGTTAAATGAGGACATATTAAATATAAAATGCAATAAGAAAAATACAAATGTAATCAACCTGGTACACCAAAACATACAAGGAATATTGGGCAAGGAACTTGAAATTGAACTTTTTTTAAACAGTAATTGTGTTGATATTATGTGCGTAACTGAACATTGGCTAAAAAAACATGAGTTCGTTTGCTTCAATAATCACCAGGTTGCCAGCTCGTACAGCAGGGAGACGGCTATCCGTGGCGGTTCATTAATATTAGTACGTAATTGTTTAAAATATAAGGAACGAACGGATATTGTAAGTCTCTCAGTTGAGCGAACTGTTGAGCTAGCCTGTATTGAACTCAGCCGGCTTATTGTATTGAGCGTATACAGACCCCCCGCTTCATCTTATGATCTATTTGAGAAAGTTATTGATGAAGCTTTATGCAAATTATGTAATAAAAGCAAACATGTTATCGTCTGCGGTGATTTCAATATTGATATTCTGGAAAATTGCTCATTAAGTACTACATTCAAATCTTTATTTCTGTGTTATAATCTTGTAAATCTTTTTTCAGAACCAACCCGAATCACGTCACAGTCCGCGAAATGTATCGATAATATTTTTAGTAACTTAGAACCTTGTGATAAATTAATAATTAATAAATTAAAGTCAGATCACTGTGGTCAACAAATATCTTTCAACTTATTTATTGACCGCTCTCTGAAAAAGGATGTTACATGCAATCCCATATCAAGTAGTCGTTTAGAACAATTCAAAGATAATATGTCAAACAAATTACCAGAACTTCCTTACTGTGATGACCCAAATTTGTTATATAACTCCCTATTTAATCTAACAAAATCGGAAGTTAGTAAAGTATTTAAGGCAAAAACAATTAAGAAAGCAGACACACCAATTTTTAGTGACTGGGCGACGGTAGGAATTTATAAGAGTAGAAACAGGTTGTATGAACTTTATGAAGAAAGAACATACAATCATAGCGTAGCTTTTCACGACTATGTAAAACGGTATTCAAAAGTTTTCAAACGTGTTTGCGTTACCGCGAAGGCAATGTTTGTTAGCAGTAAAATTAAAGGTAGCTCAGATATTATTAAAATGACTTGGAAAGTTATAAATAGCGAAAATGGGAAAGTCAAAGCACGCGATCTCGAGTATCAATTACAAATTGACGGTAAACTACTCACAAATGATAAGCAAGTTGCTGAAGCTTTTGAAAAATTCTTTACTGACATTCCATTTTCGACTACCAAGGACTTGAAGTCATCTCCTGCACTCGCTCAATCACTTGTAAAGGAGCACATAGATACGTCCAAAGTAGATAAACTAACATTTACACACGTGAGTCCTAGGGACGTCTTAAGAGCTTTTAAATCTTTAGAAATGAAAAAGACTGCAGATCTTCATGGTCTCTCTGTTAAAGTCATTAACTCCGTGATTGATTGCATAGCTCCCTATCTATCATGTATATTTAATAAATGTGTAGACAATGGTGTGTTTCCAGATTTAATGAAGCACAGTAAAGTCATTCCATTGTTTAAAGCTGGTAGTACTTCTGACCCTACTAATTTTAGACCAATATCTATACTACCCACGCTTAGTAAAATATTTGAAAAAATTTTATTACTGCAATTACTTCAACATTTCAATTTAAACAATTTAATGTCTAATAAACAATTTGGTTTCACAAAGGGTCGCTCAACAACCGATGCTGGTGTTGAGTTAATAAATCATGTTTTTCAGGCTTGGGAGGAGTCCAAAGATGCTATTGGTGTCTTTTGTGACCTTTCCAAAGCCTTCGATTGCGTTTGTCATGATATATTGATCGCGAAACTTCGTCACTATGGAATAACAGATAATGCCATCGCTCTTTTGGAGTCGTACCTTAGTGGCCGCGTTCAGAGGGTTGATGTGCATGGCTCCAGATCGTGTGGATCTAACGTCACTATAGGCGTCCCGCAGGGCTCAATTCTAGGTCCATTTCTATTCCTAGTTTACATAAACGACCTACCTAGTCTTGTAAAACATGAAGTGGTGCTGTTTGCAGATGATACCTCCTTACTTTTTAAAGTAAAGAGACGACAAGATTCCTTTGACGATGTAAACAACGCCATTTCAGAGGTAGTGGATTGGTTTACTGTAAACAACCTGCTACTTAATGAAAATAAAACAAAATATGTTTATTTTACGTTATCGAATGTTAGTAGGCCGCTCGATTCTATTATTGTAAAAAATAAGGAATTGGACCTCACGGATACTGCTGTATTTTTGGGAATTACTTTGGACGCTAAGTTGCAATGGAGTCCTCATATTGATAAGTTGTCCAAAAGGCTCAGCTCAGCAGCATTCGCGGTCAAAAAAATTCGTTTAATAACCGATGTAGAAACCGCGCGATTAGTTTATTTTGCCTACTTCCACAGTCTAATGTCGTACGGCATCTTGCTGTGGGGTCATGCTGCAGATGTGAACAGCATTTTTGTTCTGCAAAAGCGGGCCATTCGGGCGATTTACAAATTGGGACCCAAGATGTCACTTAGAAATAAATTTAAAGAAATTAATATTTTAACTATGGCATCACAATATATCTTTGAAAACTTAATATATGTAAAAAAACATATAGGATTATTTGCAAAAAATAGCGATCGGCACATTGTTAATACCCGGAATAAAAATAAACTTGCTTTACAAGTCAGTCGATTACATAAGATTACTAAATCTTTTAAGGGGCAATGTATACGTTTTTACAATAAGATTCCCATTGACATTCAGAATTTGCCTTTCAACTGCTTTAAGAAAGTAGTTAAACAAAAACTTTACAAAAAAGGTTATTATAAAGTTAGTGATTATTTAGAAGATATGAATGCATGGGATTAACTGTCTGAGAACTGATATTAGGCAGCTAAATTACTCAATTGTATATCAATATTTTATGTTTATTTTTATTTTTTTTAAAAAGAACGTCTAGGGCCCTGTGCCGAGGTTTTTCTTGCAGCTTCTTTTCCCCGGCTATACAGGTTGTGAGAAGCTGCAGTAGTTTTAGGCGGATGAGACGTTCGTTATGTAAAAATTGACGATTCAAAGTGTAACTATGTTACCTACTGAATAAAGATATTTTTGAATTTGAATTTGAATTTGATAACAGACACGGAGGCTGTGTGTAGGTAGCCGTAAAAACACCTCCACCAACCCGCAGTGGAGCAGCGTGGTGGAGTATGCTCCATACCCCCTCCGGTTCATTGAGGGGAGGCCTGTGCCCAGCAGTGGGAAGTATATAGTACGTATACGTAGACGATTTCCCTCAATCACCGCTCATCGCTATCGATCGACCCACTAAGTTCGATTAATTATTTTCAATATTTTTCCGCTCAGACGACGCCCTGAGCCGAGGTTCGCGCCCAACTGGGCACCCTCAGACCTGTTGTCTTAAACGTTGTACCGGGTGAGAGCCTTCAGCGCTCCCAATTTGTCCGGCCAAGTAGTTAATCTGCGGCAAATCTACAATAAGTCACGCCAAAAAAGGTTAGATCTAAATTACCACATCCAAAATTGTACAGTATAATTACTGGAGAGTGACCAGTTAATTACCTTAAGGTCAGGGCAGATAACATTACCACAATTAATAGGGAAAGACCTCATTCCAACCAGCGCCATAACTCGCATTGTTAAACATATTCATTCATACACGCTTATTAGAAAAATGAATGGTCGTAATCTTTAATGAGAGACTATCCAGATTCAAATTCAAATTCAAAAATATCTTCATTCAGTAGGTAACATAGTTACACTTTGAATCGTCAATTTTTACATAACGAACGTCTCATCCGCCTAAAACTACTGCAGCTTCTCACAACCTGTATAGCCGGGGAAAAGAAGCTGCAAGAAAAACCTCGGCACAGGGCCCTAGATGTTCTTTAAAAAAAACATAAAATAAAATATTTTTATACAATTGAGGCATACTTATATAAAAAAATAATTGTTACTTTCTTGATATTTAAGTGTATTAGATATATGTACAATCAAAAGTGCAGTCACTGAGCCCAGCGAATTATTTGTAAACAGTGGCGAAATTATAAACCATTAGTTAAGTACCTATCATAATTATAAAATGTATGTTTTTGTAGGTGTTTTTTGTGTATTATAGAAACGACATGTAACCAGAAGGTCTCAAGTGTAAACAGCCCTTTAAACTTTGCCCAGCAGTGGGATCTTGTAGGCTAGATTAGATTAGTGATGTACACGAAAACATCGTGAAGGAACCCACATTCCCGAGAAATGCATTTTCAGAGGTATGTGACCTAACCTGTATTGGGCTGGTTTCCCCTTCGCGGGTTGGAAGGTCAGACATGCGGTCGCTGTAAAAAACAGGACCTGTCAAATCTTCAGGTTAGGTAAGCAAAATTCATGTTTTTTCTTAATTATTTTCAAATTAATATTTTTGCGACTAAAACTTCCACTTGATATATTAACTCAGAATCATGATCTGAATCATCCCTCAAAACTTTCGTTATGATGTCACTAACACCCTGCATATGTAACATCTAATTTAATTTTAAGTTATACCTGTCATTTTCTTATCCGCCGAAAAGGAAAGGGACGGGTAATCGACACGCATAAAAATTACTGAACACACGTCAATGTTGCACTGTCAATACTGCACAAATCTAAAACAACCGTCTAAAACTTTTACATTGGCCAATAACCCGACTGAATTATGTTGACGGGACACGTCAAACGGTTTGCATATCAGCGAGATGCCTTTTTGATTCGCCCGGGTTATTCATTAATTTACTCATTCTTCCTTAAATTAAGCTCCGTCCCTTTCCTTTTCGGCGGATAAGAAAATGACAGGTATAACTTAAAGTAAAATTAGGAGGTGTCTGCAGGAATCGGGGCCATTATTATACTTGTCTTATGTTTAGTTTTCTAACACCAATGAGTCAGTCTACTCCACTAAGGATTACAGACGTGATTTTATGTGTGTATGCAATGTTTATATTAGACAATGACCGCATATTATAAATGCATGTGTGCAGTCCTCCACAGTCATCCAGATAAGCTTTAGACTGCGGGCTACTGAGAAGTCGTAAGTAGGTACCTACCTACTTTAAGTCAGTTTTCTGTTATACCTATTACTTTGTTTACAGTGCTGATTCTCATAATGGCATAGAATAAGGATATACTACGTAAAGAACGGCAACTCTCCGCTCCCCACCAGCAGCTGAGCTAGGTTTACCTCACCCCCCTCGGTCTTACTTTAGTCTTCAATCGTATGGCAAAAAAAGAAAGTTATGAAATCAATTGTACCGGTTATCTACTCTGGTATTGTAATAAAACCATCAGCGGACTGTAAAAACTGGTAATTATTTGTTCTAAGATAGTAAGAGAAAAACGGAACAGCTGACAAAGTCCTTTTTCTCTTTAAATGTCACAGCCATCAATTTAACATTCTCTCAATTCTTTCAAATATGTTTCCTCTCAGACGACGCCCTGAGCCGAGGTTCGCGCCCAACTGGGCCCCTCAGGCCTGTTGTCTTAAACGTTGTACCGGGTGAGAGCCTTCGTCGCTCCCCATTTGACCGGCCAAGTAGTTAATGCCATCTGCGGAAAATCTACAATAAGTGATATCAAAAAAAATATAAGTACTTAATCTATTTAACAGAATATATAAATATCTGTTGCACAGTGTTGCATTTTACTAGAATAGCCGACACTTCATTCAACAATGTTTATGATGATGTAACCACAACACTTCATTCACGTCATTTTCAGTCGCAGTTTTATTTAGAGTCAATGAGTTGCATACATATTATAGTGGGTACCTAAAGATCTATTAATAATACAATGATTCCTCGTGACATTGCTTGTGAGGAAATGTTTAATAATAATGCGGCGTCGATCATGCGCGGATCAAGGGGGGGGGGGGGGGGGATGTTGGTCATGACTCGCATGTTCTGTGTTTGTTTGTTCGAAACTGATCCACCTACCTCTAACGGTTGACTCTGTATGGCGGCCATCTTGTTTTCCCGCCATTTTGTTTTTTTTTTAACGGCTATAGAATTTGACAAAGAATTAAACAGGTCTCATGAAAGTTCCACGTGCGATAGTCTTCCCAGGCTGTAGGGTTATCCACCCCCCCGGGCGACAGGTTGGGTCAGTGGTGGCCACTGCAATTTTATCTACTTCTCTACAGAGATAGTTTGTCTGCGATCTGGTGACAAGACATAAAGGATGGATCCGCGTCTACCGTCGATTGTAATATTCGTTTACAACTTGGCTAAGGCCCTAGATAAGAGCTTTAAATAACACAATCAATCGACCTAATCTCGACTGATACGTCACTATGCTAATGAACGTCACAACACTGGCTTCTGTACTTTGGCAGATCTAGCTCGATTACATTAAGAAAACATTTCAAAAAATATAAATGCATATTTCTATGTGTTTGCTGGAACCAGCTCCAAAATGAAGACGTGGCCCAAAGGTCTATGTAACCAGGCCAGAAAATTACAAAAAAAAAGATCTAGCTCGTACCACGCATTGCAGCTTTTGGCCCCGATTCCTACAGGCACGTCCTAATTATATTTTAATTTATACCTGTCATTTTGTTATCCACCGAAAACACCTACCTGCGTTCGTATATAACCGCATTACTTGCAAATTGCAGTTCAATAATGATTTAATTAAAGGCAATTTTCTTATTCACTCTGCTTGTAGAAAAACCGCATCTTGGTCAGTGTGTCATGAGAGGATTCATAATATGTTTTTGTATGTATTAATAAATGAAGTCATACACAAATAACTCATATGTGTTAACAGTCTTATTCAAGAGGTAAAAATACAAATTTAAGTCACTGACTTTCATTTTGTTTCCTAACGGCCGGGCGGCCTCCGAGGTCCAGTGGTTTAAGCGTTGACTTCACGATCTGAAGGTCCCGGGTTCATATCCCGGTGGGGACATATCACAAAAAACATTCCCTTCGAGCCGTAAAAGTATTTCGTTTTACGAAAATCAGGAGGCAGGACGCTTACTTTTACTAAAAAGAAAAATGAGAAAAAATGCTTTTATCATTTTCTATCTCCGGACTCCGGACAATGCAAGGACCCGAGCAATGAGAAACTATGTAATTATCACGTTAAATATGAACAGCTCCATCTATTTTTGTTTGGGTAACGTAGCCTGGAAGACCAAGAAGAGCTTACATGGAACAGATTAAAGAAAAGGTTAATGTCGTGTCTTATAGGGAAGTCAAGGAATTGGCCTTTGATAGACTGGAATGGAAAATGCGACATGACAAGAGGGTGGCTCTTAAACTGATGATGATGAGCCTGGAAAGTCGAAGGAATTAGCACTCAATAAGGGCACTAGTCACCATATGTTCCGTCATAATCATTTTCTGATCCCTAGTTTGGTTAGGACATTACAGGCTGATCACCTGATTGTCAGAAAGTTTATCCGTGCTTCGGAAGGCACGTTAAGCCGTTGGTCCCGGTTACTACTTACTGTTGTATGTAAGTAGTCGTTACATGACTCATGTCAGGGGCCTTTGGCGGCTCAGTAATAACCCTGAAACCAATTGGTTGGTAATCCAACGCCCAACCCACACGATAAGAAGATAATCCATTTTAGGACTTCATATGGCGCAGCATTTCTCACACACGGTAACCCACAGACAAACTCCCGTACCGCGTGCATCGTACTTCTTGGCTTCATTTTTTTTTTTGTTTTGGTTTTCCCCGAAGGGTAAGGCAAAGGGAACTATGCCCATACAGCCATGTCTGACGTATTTTTTTTCTTGATGATTAATGAAATGATGAAAGGTGATGATGATGAAACCTAAGCCCCCACCCTCGGAGTAGACTCCTACTCCGAACCCCAAACGAATTAACTCAAAAGTCCGCATAAACTTTTGAGTTATGAAGCGGCTTCCCAGCACGAAGCGAAAATAGGCAGATACACTTTGTTTATTGAATACTCCAATATAATAACACTCGCGAATGTCTTCCGACTAACTTAATGCGATCATTAACCACAAAACACCACTTCGTATTAATTATTTAGATTACTCAATGAAGAAAGCAACTGTCCCGTTCCCGTTTCCCGTCGAAAAGCTCTTCTTGGCTTCATGCTTGACAGTGCACCTCACTGTGATGTGTTTTTTTTGTTTACTTTCATACTTGATGAATGAGTGCAAGAGAACGTTTGAAAGTATGATGCCTGCAAGTACGATACAATAGTTCGAAATTATGTATTGAAATTAATATTGTTTAACTTTTTTAATGTTAAGTATACTTCTTTGTGTGTAAACTTGTAACGATTTGCTCGTGTATGTTGCAATGTATAATAATAATAAATAAATAAATATCAAAAGTTCCTGTCTTCTGATTACTTTTGTCTCTTACGCATTATGGGTTTACAGGCGTGATTTTATGTCTGTACCTTTTATCTCACCTTCGCTTATCTCTAAATATGACACCAAACAGGAGATCTAGACTAAATACTAACAAAGAATAAGATAAATCCACCCTTATGATATATGTCATAGGGTTGCCAATTGCAAGTCTACAGGAGAGCTTAAAGCTCAAAAGTGTGTATGTGTGAGTAAATTGGGAGTGTGTGAATGTAAAATAGTGTTGTAAGGATTTGAGGACGTTTTGTCGATAGTTTTATTTATCGACTAAATATTTGCGTGTCGAAGTTTTAGGTTAGGTTAGGTTAGGTTAGGTTAGATTACTTTGTTTGTTTTTCATTCCAGTGATTTGTTTACAAAATTATGGGGAGTTATGTGTTGATTAAGCTGTTTTAAAATCGACAACCCTAGCTCAATGTTACACGAATATTGAAATAAAATAAACAGATCAACATAAGCTTACGACTTTATCCCAATGGGGTAGTCAGAGGAATAGATAGATAGATAGATCGTTTATTTGTTAATATCCATCGCAAGATAAAGTAACTATTCACACCTCAACGAGCTTTCTGTTAGAACGTCCGACGTGATAGGTAATGCGCCGCATCAAAATACTATAATAATACTTTAATCGTAAATCCCGAGGTAACGAAATTAGGGTAATTAATTAAATTACATCGTACAATACGTGCGTTGTATTTCGACATTTGACATAATGAGTTTGTACTTAATTATCATAATTATGTATGAATGTAATCAAGCCGTAAAGAATAAATTAAAGAGTTATCGACACAGTTTTTATTTTTAAGTAAGTATCCACTATTGTCCTCTATTTAGATTTGAATAATAAGTACATACTTACCTACCACTTTTATACTTACGTTATATGTGTTATTTTTATAGAAAACTGTGTTGTGCTCTACATAGTGTACTTTGGAATTCGTTAGTAGTACAAAATGTTATTTTACTATTTAAAAAAATAAGAAATGAAAAAAAAAAACAATGTTTATATTAACTAATCTTTCTCGATAAAAAAAATCTACCGATATCAATACGTCACTAGTGCGTACAGCAGTGTGCACGCATTGTGTAGAGACGTGCTAAGCTAGAGTGGAGATTGTATATCGCTGTTCAGAAAGCCAAGCGTCAGAAAATAACGTTCGAAAACCAGCCGCCAGTTGAATTTGCGGCCGCGGCAACGAAGTCGCGTCGACTATCGCTCGGTGCGTTCCGTAAACTAAATTATTATTTTTTAAATTAAAACAGTATTCAAATGCGTTCAGAAATAAAAGTGAATAAAAACTAAAAGCTAATTTTTAAGATTTATTTTTTGAAATATTTTTACGTGTTTTCAGTCAGCAAAAGTGTAAAATCGGCATTCAAATTTAAATTTTGTTCTATTTGTGTTGTAGTGAGTGAAAAAATAAGAAAAAAGAAAATTGTGTGGGTTCTTTTACTGTGCATTTTGTGTCGGAGGATGGTTTATTCATATTTTATGTTTGAGTTGCGTTATGTTGGAGTTATTTTATTATAAAGCGAAAATAGCCCGTGGTAAGGGGTTATTTTAGACCGCGGCTGCAGCGTTCGGACCTAAATTTCTCTTTACTGACTCTATATGACATGGAAAACTATATAACTTTGAATTTATGCCAGTTTTCATTGACTCAATGGCGTCTAATATACATCGCTTTAATTACTAAACCGCATATTAGCAGTCACATGATACCTATTAGGTACTTTTTTAAGCGTTAAGAACCCAAGTAAATAAGTACTTCCCGAAATTAAAAAAAATGAAAACCATTTTTTTGTGCTGTTTTGAACAAAACTACGAATAACAGATAATTATGTATAATGTACGGTATAATTTTATTTCAAATATTTTTAATCATCAAACTTTTTAGGTATGTACTGCCTACACAAACTAAGTAGAAGCGACATATTTGGTTTTCTCAATTTTTTTACCTTAATAAGTGGGTACGTCGGTAGGTACCTACTAAAAATCTCTGACAGAAGCGGAATCTACATTTTGAATAATATTATGTAGATTACGAGCCATTTGCAAATAATTATGGTAATCATAATGTTGAATTGTTAATTGTTATCTTGTTGCACAGTTGTGCAAACGGGTTAGCGTTTTTTTATGTATCTACCTTGACATTCAGTTATGTAATGTAGAAACGAGTTCAGTCTCTAGTGAAAATAAAAATAGAACGAGTTTGAATAGTTTGACACATATATTTTTTGCGAGTGACATCACTGGTTATGATTTTTGTTTATATTATTTTAATGGCATTCCTTTTTATTTTTAAATTTAGAATTTGTTTTTTTTCTAAGGTGATCTTTCAAGTTATTAGCTGCTCTATGAATTATTTTAGATGCTTCCAAGTTCCTTTTTCAAGCTGCGTTTCCTTTTAATTTTGTAACTTTTGTTCAAGCGTTAATTAAGATTAAGTATTTTTATTATTTTCATGCCATTCCATATTATTTTTAAATTTTGTTTCTTTTTTAAGATGATATTTTAGGTGCTTCCAAGTTCTTTATTCAAGCTACGTTTCTTTTTAGCTATGTAACTTTTGTTTGGGCGTTATTTATGATTACTAATGATACCCCTGTTCGAAAAATGCGTGACTTACATCGGAGAGTCCCTGGTTCGAATCCTGGCTCGGGCTCTATGAATTCGATTCATGGCATTGAAACGCTTTGATGTTATTTACGATTGTATCAGAATTTTTTCATCCGTTAGAGTGGGCAGAATCATACTTTCGTCATTATCACTATCAGTTAGAAATTATAATTTTCCTTATTATAATTCTTTATTAAGTAATTATTTTTAATAGCGGATCTATGAATTAGGTAGATCCTAAAAAATAACGTCCAAATTATCCTAAAATTTTTGTCAAATTCTGAAAATGTTCAAAGTAAAAAACATTAATATATCCTAGCAACTACGTAGCCTTTTAGTTGTCCCCATTTGGCCGACCAAGTGAATGCCTCCCGGGGCAAATCTACAAAAATACAACAACTTTTCCCTTCACCTCTACCTGTTGATCCCCAAAGTTTATCTATATAATGACGACATGACTCGAATCTTATCGCCTGCTATCTTTTGTAGATAACTAACTCACATGGGCTAAGAGGCCAAATTGACAGAATCGTATCAAATCACATCTGTGAATTTTTATTTATTTGACGGATGTGAAGATTAGGTAGGCATTCCTTAAGGCCTAATCAATTATCTTTCGCTTCGATTTTTTTTTGACGTGAGTTATTGTAGATTTGCCGCAGATGTCATTAACTTCTTGGCCGGAATTTCGCTTCGATAAAGGTAATGGAATGTGTGTCCTTCTAGGTCTTTCTGCCAGCCTTACCAATAACCTTCGCCTAATATACCGTTTTCGTAATTCTCTTATTGTTTATCCGCTCAGTATTCAAACCATCTAAACATTTCCTTCTTAATCTTAGTCACTACAATACAATACAAAAACTCTTTAATTGCACTTTTAAAACAAACAAAAAATACACAATTGGGTAGTTTCTTAGGTCAAAGATATATTGTGAAATTCTGATTACCAAATAAAGACAGATGTAAAAATTACAAAAAGCGTTTTCGTTTTTCTATTTAACTTATTTATGAATTTAAATAAAGAAAAATGTAATAAAAAAAAATGTAAGTGCGACGTTTTGTCACGTTTTTCTATGACGTCAAAGGTTGCTTTTTCATACAAATTCCATAGTACCTAATCTCGTGTTTTGACGTTTAGTAAAAAGTAACTGATTCGACTAGTTAGAAACTAGCCTAATGTAACATTTTCGTACTTTTTATGCCGATTCAATAGTGTGTAGAAACTTAGGTATACATCGATGAAAACAGAAGAAGATTTTAAATAAGTATTAACTATAAAGATAAAGTTATATAAAATAATTCAAACTTATTTTAAAAGCACTTTATCATCGAATACGTATTTTTGCCGATTCGATAGTATGTGCCTAACAGCCTTTGAAAAATAGAAAAACATTTCAATAAACTACAATAAATATAAAATTTTAATTAAATAATTCTTTTCTTAGCCAACCTGTCAAATAAATTTCAATCGCCAATTCCACCCCTTATAGACGTAATCCCATCATGAAACGTCATTAGTGAATGATTTAGCACTTCCATTCACTCACTCATTCATTCATTGTCATTGAAATCAGTCATTTCCCATTCATTTTATTCAAATATGTATTTAAAAAAAGTAAAGGTGTTTAACAATACAATACAATTAAATAATTTCTGTCTGTGGGTTCGATTTTCAAAAAAGCTTACGTCATCTAGCGCGATAGTTTATGGAAGTGATCTTTAGAATGGTGATGATTTAGATATGATGCCGATTTTAGATTTTACTTTTATTCGTGCGTTCTACAGATATTGCCAATTTCCTATCTCTGGCTTACAATAAGTGATAGAACAAGATAGAGCTAGTTTTCGAACTAGCAAGCTAAAGTCTTCTTGTCCAATGTGGGTTGTAAGATCAATGACCAACCTCATCAACCTCAGGGTCAGGGTCATTATGTGGTTATTATTGAGTCGCCAAAGTTCCCTGACATGGCTCCCCAGCCAAATCAAATATATTTTATTGCACAAAACTTACCATTAACTTACACACATATGTGCACAGTATTGGTCGCCCTTATTGCGCTGCTGAAGTTAAATATGTTTGTACCTGAGAATACCTGGGATGGCGGAGTATACTCTAATTGCTAATTTTGAAAAGTTTTATAAATTGACGCTATCGGTATTCGAACCCGTACTTTTTCGTTTGGCCACCTAACCATATTTAGGCACTGCTCAATTGGCCTTCCTTCTCGAAACTTCCCCTTCAATGTATTCATCATCCCTTTATATTTAATAAAAATCATAAATAGGGATGAACCTTCACACCTTTATATTGTGACCGTGATATACATTATCGTTGAAAATTTGAGGTTCTCAGATTTCAAATCCAATTGTTCTTCACCCCTAATGTTTGCTAAATGGCTTATTATAAATTTCAAGGTTGGTAACCACTGTCTCACGGTAGTCAGGGGTGTTAAGTCAGCTGTATTTTTTTTATAGATAAAAGATGAATCAGCAAATTCGTTTTGGATTTTTTCAAGGTTAAAATGTGTGTGAAACTTTTATTATTGATTTTTATTTAATTTTTGCGTTTATTGCAAGGTTGAGATTGATATTTGGTTCGAGATTAATAAATAAATAAACTGGTATTAGCTAGAAAGATCACAAAAAGGTCAATGAGTGTACAAACGGCTAGATTAAAGCTCACGTGAAGCTTACTTTATGTAAAAGAGCTTATTATAAGATTAATGATTACTTACCTAAACGATAAAAATGACTGGTATTGAAGTGCCCTCATTGATTTAAAAGATGTGTTACTGTTGCAGTTTCTTGTCATTTCTTCTCCTTAGCCATAACACCTTGCGAAATGACGTAAATTCAAAAATGTTACATTGACCTTCAACAAGTTTAGCCATGATAATTGACGTTGAATAAATGATTCTGATTTCTGATTTAACTTTTTAAGTCGGGAATTCAGTGGTTTAGTCTGGATTCGAACCCATGAGAATTACAATGTAAGGCACGCACGCGTCGAACTGGGTTATCATGAATTACAGTTCCACTTTCTGATCCGGACTAAAACAAAAGTTACTCAATAAATAATATTTTTTTCCACTTTATCTTCGTATTAATGAATGGCACTGATATGATATTTCACTAGCGACCCGCCCCGGCTCCGCTCGGGTGCAATGCTGAGGAAATAATAAATTATTAACGACATCACATGTAAAACCTCAACAATAACTGTATTTCTCCACTATTTAATGGATGTTATTATACATGTAAAGCTTCCTCTTGAATCACTCTATCTATTAAAATAAACTGCATCAAAATCCGTTGCGCAGTTTTGAAGATTTAAGCGTACATAGGGATATAGGGATAGAAAAAGCGACTTTGTTTTATACTCTGTAGTGATATTTATTTAAGAACAGATGTTCATGTATTTATCAGGTTACATGCAGATAAAATATGTTTACGATGAACATAGCATATTATGTATTTAAAATTAGTCATGGGTCGTGGTTCTATATTTATATAAGTACTAAATTGTCTAAAGCACAATGTACATAATAGTATACACAAGCTCACGACTATAACCCAATTGGGGTAGCCAGAGATACGTCCATCGCTAGATGAACTAAGTAACCATAGCTCACCGAGCTTTCTGTTTCCTGTTTCTGTGTCAGGGATGGTCCATCATGATGGAAAGGAGCTCACCGAGATTTCTGTTTCCTGTTTCTGTGTCAGAGATGGTCCATCATGATACAATCCCTCTTGGTTTCATGACATTCCCCAGCAGGTTACGTGTTCTAAGTTTATCTTGCGATGGATGTACCTCTGACTACCCCAATTGGGGTATAGTCGTGAGTTTATGTTATCTATGGACCAGCCCTCTGTCCATTAAAAATGTCCGTAAAGATCTAATGATGGATCTTCTTGCATTTTTATGTCCACTTTAAAACTTATTCCACATTTTCTGCACCAAAGACTGCCTGCAAATCCATAGTAAATATCAATCGCATAGTTGCGTTATGGAGGGGTGTAGTACCGTCATGGAGGGGCATAGTGTCGCCATGAAAGGGCATAGTGTCGTCATGTAAGGGTGAAGTGACGTCATGGAGGGGTGTAGTGACATCATAGAGGGGCATAGTCACGTCATGGAGGGGCATAGTGACGTTTTAATTGTAGCTCTATCCACTTCCTTTGAAAATAAAGATAAAATAATCAATTGTAAGTATTTTAAATACGGGCCTGATGTTTTTAACTTTATGTAATGACAACAAAAAACACGTGCAAAGTAATTTTCGGTAAAGTACCGAAACTGCAACTGCCAACCGGCATTTTTAACGGTGAAAAATTTTAATCGATCGATTATGGCAACCACCTCAATCGAGAAAGGAAGAGGAAAGTCCAGTCGAGATGTTTTTATAATCTGTGGTCCGAATTTCGCATAATGTGGTCGTGACCATAACGGCTGTAACTGGACTCTGGATGAGCAATTTGTTTTTTTTTTGTAGACATCAAATTGGTCTAATCGAGCTTGGAAAAATCGCGAATACCTACTTAGTTCCGCGATGCTGTGCCTTTGCTAAAGAAGGTAGGATTTCCCTAATGCCAAATAATAAAGCAAGAAGTTAGTTCTGTGCAATTAAGTATATTTGATTTGATTTGAATAAATAATACTAATAATACTAGTCCGGTTTTTTACAGAAGCGATTGCCTATCTGACCTTCCAACCCGCGAAGGTTAGGTTAGGTTACATACCTCCGAAAATGCATTTCTCGGGAATGTTACCTCACGATTTTCTTCATCTTCGTCATTTCTAATACAAACTTGAATTCGAAAACAAATTAGACAATCATTGGTTTAGGTCTGTGCTGAATTCGAACGTGCGACCTAAAAGTGAGAAGCAAGTGTTCAACCAACTAGTCTACCATGGCTTTTTATAGGCAACATACGATAAGAACTTGCGACTGTGATAGGGATTAAGGCCAATATGACTCCACT
This sequence comes from Pectinophora gossypiella, assembly GCF_024362695.1. NCBI lineage: Eukaryota > Metazoa > Arthropoda > Insecta > Lepidoptera > Gelechiidae > Pectinophora > Pectinophora gossypiella. Next base: position 2,641,519 of record NC_065428.1, on the reverse strand, counting down.
TGTTATAAAAAGGCGACCAACTAGATTCGCCCACATTTTCTTAAAAAAAAAGATGGTGTAGAAATGATGACATTATCGATGATTCCAATCTTAATTCCAAATGGTTGCTTCAGGGCGTCTCAACCAGTTATGGTAATAGGCCCTACTGTGAGAACATGACAGTGTACGCTATTTGTTATTCATTGAAGAAATCTCTTTCGAAATCGAAGAAAGTCGAGACAAAAGGCTTTAGTTGGACATACATTCTTAATCTTTTTAAACCTCAGGGGTTAAAATGGCCACATCGAAGCAATTCATCTAAGAAAGCAATATTGCAATTTGACAAAAAGCGAGTGCGCAATGCAAACATATGTACATACATAGATAGAAACTTGCTTTCTTAGATGAATTGCTTTGATATGGCCTGTTTAAGCCCCTCTGTAATAGTGATTATAATTACATATAAAACTGAAATTAAGTGTTGTTTTTAGAATCTCTATATTTTTAGTATTGGGGTGGGCAGAGTCGTAAGTTATACAAAAAACAACTTATAGACAGTGTTGTACTATAGCTAGAATAAGGAATAATACTATGTACCTATTAGAACTGCATACATTTTGTTGGTGGCGCTAAGACGGTGTGCTAGTGAGATAGGGCATGGCCTCTTCATCATCCCCTAGCATTATCCCGTTTTTCACCGGGTCCGCTTACCTAAACTGAAGATTTGACAGGTCCGGTTTTTACAGAAGCGACTGCCTGTCTGACCTTCTAACCCGCGAAGGTTAGGTTAGGTTACATACCTCCGAAAATGCATTTCTCGGGAATGTGGGTTACCTCACGATGTTTTCCTTCACCGCTGACCACGTGATAATTATTTGTGATCCAAACATGAATTCGAAAACAAATTCGACATACGTTGGCCTGTGGTAGATTCGAACCTGCGACCTCAAAGTGACAGGCAAGCGTTGTACCAAGCTACCACGGCGCTGGGCCACCATGGCTTCTTCATTGACAAAAAATTATGTAAGAATAGCGTCATCTACGAGTATAGGTAGATATTTGTTCAGCTTCGTAACAGTATTCAAGGTTACAAGCACGACACGGTAGCAATTAACGGTTGGTAATTGCGTTTTTTGTAATTTCTACAAACAGGTACATAATTCTGCTGCAGTTTGTACGTTTATAGGGTTATTTCTTATTTAACTGTAAAAAAATAAGGGTTAATCTAATGGTTAAGAATAATTGATGAGTGTTCATATAAGGGTTTCGTTTTACCTTTTGAGGTTCGGAGCCCTAAAAATGAAGATTCAAAGTGTGACTATGTCACCTACTGAATAAAGATAATTGTGCTGATTCCTGTACACACCATCTAATTTTACTTTAAGTTATACCTGTCATTTTCTTATCCGCCGAAAAAGAAAGGGACGGGTAATCGACAGGCATAAAATTTATGGAACCGCACAGCACACGTGAAACGGGTTGCATAACAGCGAGTCGCCTATATAATTCTCCCGGGTTATTCATTCATTTTAAAATGAACTTTTGTCAATCTTCAATCAATCAATCAATCAATAATACTTATTGCACAACAATATTATACAAAGGACAAAACCTTCCCTTCCGTCCCTTTCCTTTTCAGCTGATAATAAAATGACGGGTATAACTTAAAATAAAATTAGAAAGTGTCGGGCCATTTTTGAATTTAAATTTGAATTTGATAAAAAAATAAAAGCTCATGGTAAGATGGCGGGTGGTAAAAACGAAGTTTTCATAATGGAGTGTCCGTCTGGGCTATGCAGCAATGCGAAAATAACTTGACCGATTCTAAAGAATGATTCTAAGCTATTACACAGTTAATGAATAAGTATATAAATGATAAATTAAAATGAATATTTTTAATAACATTTTATAAATTTAATCATATAATATAAGTGCAATAATATTGTTAATATATAGTAAGTTATTATGTAGTAAGCACCTATAATTAGTCAGTGATACAATTTGTGTTTATCATACACAAATTGTATCACAGACTAATAATTAACTATGTTGTCCTCTCTACCAGTTGCAGTGTCCTTACCGGGTCCATGTTGATACTATAATACTTACTTCTGTATTTTTATAACACCACAATTTGTACGAACACACAGTCGCAATGAAACATTTCTATTTCTAAATACAATCTAACTCCATATATGTACAGTAGAATGCTGATAGCTTATCAGAACTGCGTCAACAAACGCGGTATCCAGGTATGTTTTGATAACACTTAGCATGACCCTTCGCATGGTTTTTGCGGGTAAACTGTCTTTAGAAAAGACGACAACGTTATAGACGGCGATACGGCTAAACTAACACGTAGGTCTAATAGAAAACTCGGTGGTGTGTAAGCACTTAGATATCTCCCCCCCCCCTTTTTTGAGTTTTTTTTTTAAAGAACGTCTACTGCCCTGTGCCGAGGTTTTTCTTGCAGGTTCTTTCCCCCGGCTATACAGGTGAGAAGCTGCAGTAGTTTTAGACGGATGAGTCGTTCGTTATGTAAAAATTGACGATTCAAAGTGTAACTACGTTACCTATTGAATAAAGATATATTGAATTTGAATTTGTTCATCTTGATTACCCGAACCGGGATAATAATATAGTTGTGAGGTTATGTTATGTGAAAATAATAAGGTTGCTTCTATGCTGTTCTGGGAGCAAATAAAAAACATAGAACACGTTCAGCTGTTTGTCTTCCCGGGCATGTCGTAAAAACCGACAGAGGGATTGCGTCCTCTAACATGATGGACTAATGTTATGGGCGATAGGCTGATCCCTTATCACCATAAGGTTCATCATATCCATCTTAGGACTTCGTATCAACAGTGGCTGCAAGTTGTCTTTGATTACTTGTGGCTCTGCCCACCCCATTTGGGATTACGGGCGTGAGTTTATGTATGTATGTATGTAATAAGGCTGAAGCCTGAATGCGGATCTTTTCGCATCATACGCGCCGATTGATTTTTGTTAGTTAATTTAAAAAAAAAGGTTGCTATTCGAATTTTTCTGATGACGTCATCAGAATCTTTCCAAAAGTCGTCCACCTCTGGGGGGCTAAAATGGCCACATCGAAGAAATTCATCTAAAAAAGCAATATTGCAATTTGACATTTGCGCAAATTATAAAAGTAATATTGACAAATAGCAATATTGATTTTTTTAGATGAATTGCTTTGATATGGCCTTTTTAACCCCCCTGATCTGTAATAGTGTTTATAATCTGTAAAAGTAAGTACATATAAAACTTAAATTATGTGTTGTTTTTAGATTGTCTATATTTTTAGTATTGGGGTGGGCAGAGTCGTAAGTTATACAAAATCAACTTATAGACAATGTTGTACTATAGAATAAGGAATAATACTGCGTATAGAATGGCAACTCTCCGCTCCCCACCAGCGGCTGAGCTAGGTTTACCTCACCCCCTCGGTCTTACTTTAGTCTTCAGACGCACAGATGCGCGTGTACGAAATCGTCAATGAGTCATCATCATCACCAGTCCATTAATGTCCCCACTGCTGGGGCACGGGCCTTCCCTATGGATGGATAGGGAGATCGGGCCTTAAACCACCACGCGGGCCCAGTGCGGATTGGTGGTTATTAACGACTGCTAATGCAGCCGGGACCAACGGCTTAACGTGCCTTCCGAAGCACGGAGGAGCTCGAGATGAAAACTTTCTTTATTTTTGTGGTCACCCATCCTATGACCGGCCTTTGCGAAAGTTGCTTAACTTCAACAATCGCAGACCGAGCGCGTTAACCGCTGCGCCACCGAGCTCCTCAACGGGCTGTCAATGAGTAATGCTGTTCAAATAGAGTGCAATATCGGTTATACAGTGTCGTAACACACCGTCACTAGTGACAAGATGCGCCGCCGACACTTTTTTACAGAGATTGGTTGCCTATTTCTTAAACGAGGTGTATGATATAAAGCCATGCCCATTCACTACTTACTAGTCATATATACCTATACCCTCTACCTATATAACGCTCTGACGGTTCGTATAAATCAAGTTACAAAGGGCCTCTATCTAGAGTTTATCAAGAAAGTTACTCTAGTGATCTTTGACATTATATTTCACAATATCTACACTGTTACCACTTATGTCCGTGTAATTGAAATGATGTACCTATACTAGGGAAAACAGCTAAATAATTTCAATTTATTATATTCATAAATTGGTCTTTGCGAAAATTGCTTAACTTCGACAATAGCAGACCGAGCGCGTGAATCGCTGCGCCACCGAGCTCCTCATTGACAGGAGTATTACAAGTCAATGCTACCATGCTGACCGCTTCACTGCCAACCGCGGCGTCGCGCGTCGTGTGATAACAGCCTTAGGGGTGTGATGGAAATGTTCATTTTATTAGGGTGTACTAATCAAATTAGGTATTTATGGTGCTGTAAAGGTGAGGGTTGTAAAGGTTTTTATATCTTTCTTGTATTTGGGGTTACAATTACTCTTGTTTGTTTCCAACCTGTGAATAGACTGTAGTAAAAAGTTAAACCCGAGTATGGAAAAATTACGCTCTAAAAAGTATGCAACAAGAAGTATGCACACTATTCGGAAGAATTTCTAAGAAATATACCAAGTATTTCTAAAACAAAACGTCAAAACGAAAATTTTGCATGAAAATAACGCGTGTGTGGTGTGACGTCATCAATGAAAGCGAACATACGTGGAAGTCATTTGATATGAATTCATAATATACTATAGGGGACTTTTACAAAAAGAAAAACACGACCTACGAACATTTTCCATCTTTGTCTATCTATAGAAAGTGAACGCGACAAAATTGTTTGTCTATCTACGTGTATTTGCTTTACATGTTTGAGGAGATACCAACTGACCTATATTTGTTTAAAAAATTTGCTTGGCCTCTTTAAGGATGTAAAAAAACATGATAAGTGTCGTGATTCTTGCATTTTGGGCAGAGATAACCGATAGATCAAAATCAAATCAAAATCAAATAATATATACTTTATTGCACACAAGACGAAAGATACAGCACAATCTGGCGGCCTTATCGCTAAGCAGCAATTTCTTCCAAGCAACCAGTGATCTAGATCTTCCTGCCAAGTAGTTAAATGCCATCTGCGGCAAATCTACAATAAGTTACGTCAAAAAAACAAAAAGATCGATAGATCTACGTAGATTATGGTATGATCTGAAGAGATATAAGTCAGCTGGCGTCAGCATAATGGCGATTTAGATAAAAAAAAGCCATGGACAGAACCACAGTAGACCAGCAGTTCTTTTATCCATGTACCCTTGAAAACTACTCTGACTATGGGCACCATCCCACTCGCGTCAGACAGAGTACACGGCGGAAGACAAGAGGGCAACCACTGCCCTATTGTTCCCTAAAAAGTAGCATGGAGAATGCTACACCGCCAAGAGCGTGGCTCTTAAATTAGTGATGATGAAACTTGAAGAACAAAAACGTGAATATACCTACGCAGTTTGTCAGACAGAGACAGACGTTAGACTTTGAAGTACTTATGGAATTATTTATCAGATTGTAAACATAAGTGTTTTCTAGTTTATCTAGTAGATAACTGACTCAACTGTCAAAGTAGTGATCGCTTATGCTCAGAAAATAGGTAGATTTATTTTACTCTATTGAAGGAAAACATCGTGAGGAAACCCACATTCCCGAGAAATGCATTTTCGGAGGTGTTCACGCCAACGTGAACGCACCCATAATAATATTTACCAACGGCAACCCCGATGACGGTCTTTCGGTCCCGGTCTATGATCTGTGGATCTGCGGCTCACGACCAGCGATCGCGTACGCGCACAAAAATGTACAAAATAATAAGTCACATAAACAATCCCCCTCAAGAAACGAAGCTTTCATTGAAGTAATTCCGTCCACCATCAAGCAAAACAAACAATACAACCACGCCGGAGCTACTGCAGCGCCGACAGGTGGTATGTGACCTAATCAGTATTGAACTGGCTTTCCCTTCGCGGGTTGGAAGGTCAGACGGACAGTCGCTTCTGTAAAAAAAGCGGATCTGTCAAATTTTCAGGTTAGGTAAGCGGACCCTGTGAAAGACGGGATAATGCTAGGAAGATGATGAATCTTTTTTTTTCTCCCAATCGAGTAGAAAAGTAATGACATCAGAAGTTCACATATGCATGTGAACATATATTTAGACTGTTTATGTAAACAGTCTATATATGTCCCACTTCTGTGGGACTGTGGGGAGAGGAGACTCCACCACGCTGCTTTACTGCGGGTTGGTAGAGGCGTTTGGGCTAGTAGCCCGTGACCAACGGCTTAACGTGCTTTCCGAAGCACAGAATCATCTTACTTTTACTGGACAATCAGATGATTCAAGCCTGCTTTGTCCTTACCAAACAAGGACAGTTTCACAAAGTGATTTCGACAATGTTCCCATCGGCAATCGAACCTGGACCTCCAGATCGTGAGCCTAATACTCTAACCATTAAGCCACGGCTGATCAGAAGTTTACTATAAGATTTATCAGACCATCACTAATCTCTCAGCTCATTAAGGTCTAAGGTCAAAGTAGTACCAGAGCCGCATATTGTGTGCGTGGCCTTACATAAGGGCGATTGCACAACGGTAAGTTTACACGACTCATTGCATACGGCCTTGCTTGGTTTACTTTGGTTATGTTTATTTACCTACCTGTTACGCCAGTGGATTAGTGTAGTATTGTACCGACTTGCTTGCGCCGCGCAGGTTTGAACCCCGACGCCCTGACCCGAGGTTCGCGCCCCACTCGGCAGGCTCAGACCTGGGGGGTTAAAATGGCCACATCGAAGCAATTCATCTAAGAAAGCCATATTGCAATTTGACATTTGCGCTTATAAAAGTAAGTGCGCAATGCAAACAAATGTCAAATAGCATTATTGCTTTCTCAGTTGAATTGCTTCGATGTGGCCATTTTAACCGCCCTGTTATCTTAAATATTGTAATAGGTGAGAACCTACGCGCTCACCATTTGTCCGGCTAAGTAGTTAATACCATCTGCGACAAAGCCACGTAACGCCACAAAGGTATTTAGTACTTTGATCGAGAAAAGGTACTTTTACTTAAGTAATTCTATAAACTTGAACACTTAGCACTATCCGTTAAGTATTAATTAATTACTTACCTATCTACTTAGAAAGTGTCCTTTTCATTATTAGCTCGTTAAGTTCTTAAGTGCGTCTTGAACATAATTAAAACTGTTATTATAACCTATAAAACGTTTTCAAACGAAAGTTTAGAGGTCTCTTCACAGCTTTTTAATAAAAAATAAAAAACTTTACATACATAAACACAATCCCGTAATCCCTGATGGGGTGGGCAGAGCTTCAATATCAAAGACAACTTGCTGTCACTGTTGATAATGATGCATATAATGGCGACAAGGGATCAGCTTATGAACCATAACAATTGTCATCATCTTAAAGAGGACACAATGGCCCCGATTCTCGCAGGCAACTCCTAATTTTACTTTAAGTTATACCTGTCATTTTCTTATCCGCCGAAAAGGAAAGGGACAGTTGATTGACAGCTCTTAATTTTAGAAAAAGTAAATGAATGAATATCCCGGGCGAATGAAAAAGGTATATCGCTGGTATGCAAACCGTTTGACGTGTACTGTCAACTTAATTCTGTCGGGTTATTAGTCAAAACAATTTTTTTACGGGTTTGTTTTAGATATGTGCTTAAAATTGACGTGCGTTCGATAAATTTTATGCTTGTCGATTACCCGTCCCTAAAGTAAGAAAATGACGGATAACTTAAAATATAATTAGATGGTGTTGTGTAGTACACACTAAATTTATTTTATATTATGGCAACACCGAATTCTATTCTTTCTTCTACCCTTTGACCATCATGGCGATGGGTGTTGCATTTTCCATTTTTGTACATTTTATTTAAATACAGTCCATTTCTAAATATTCAAGCATGTGTTTTTACTTATATTTAACACCAGCGACGCACATGCTTTTGGTCCTTCGAACCTTTTTAGTTATTTTGCATTAGTTAATTAAATTCAGTGCGCGAGAAGATTTCCGCGGTGTGATACTCAAAGTGTATCATGAGTGCTATTGACTCGACACCTCCGGCTTCTTCGAGATCCCTGCGGCGGGCGACTTCGCTGCATGCGCAGGAGACCTAAGTATCGCCTACATCGGTGAGCTATACTCCCGATGCTCTACAGGTTTGTCGCCATCCATCGGTGAGCCATTCTCCCGATGCGCCTGATTACTGGCTAAACAAGCCGCCAGTGAGCTATTCTCCTGGCATCTCCATAAAGTACTACGGTTAAAGTTCGTATGTGCTAATTTAAAGTGTTCAGTGAACGTATTTTCCCCTTTTGTGCTATTGATAAAAGGTGGATAATTTTTATACTGCATGATTCTATAAATCATCAGACTTTTTACGTTTTGTGCTATTTGACAAAACAAACTTTAAATATTACGTTTTGTGCTATTGACAAAACAAACTTTAAATTTCGCGTTTTGTGCCATTGACAAAACAAATTTAATTCGCATTTTGTGCTATTGACAAAAAGTGGAACATTTTTATTTCATCGGACTGCATGATTCTATAAATCTGCAACGCCATTTTAATTTTACCTATTTTTACAATCTGTGTTGAACTTTGCATTTGTTTTATTTGGTTGGCAACAATCGCGCAACCATAGTGCAAAAATACAATAAACATTTGTTTTTAAACACGTTTCGCTATACGTAACGTACCTTTTCCGATTTACCGGTTTTTTAAAACTTACATTTTATATGACTAAAATAAAAATAAAAAAAAAATTGACATCCAATTGTTTGCGTTAAACGGAACGTTCGAGTGAAGGAGCGAGACGACGACATCAATACGCTGCGAGAAAGAACGAGCTGCAAGATTTAGTGACGTGTGTGTTGTGTCATTCGTTAATTTGCCCCCGCGCAACGGAGTTTCCGGAAGCATTTCGGCTTTGTTAGCCATTTTTTTTATTGTCATTCTATTGTTTTATTGCGTGTTAACGTATTTAAGAATTTTGGAGTTCATATTGTTAAAAATACTGTTTCAACTGTTTAAATTTAATAGTTCTATTGCAAATTTGTTACTGACGTATTTGGGTGGTTTCAATAATGGAGCAAGGAAGCGATTTAAAAGGCCTGGTGGCCTCCCGAAGCCATGTAAAGAGTTCCATAACTCGAATGTATAATTACGCACGGGAATTACAAGCGGCGCCAGGTAAAATTGATTCCTATATAATTCAGGAAAAGCTCAATAGGCTAACCAAATGTTTCGATCAGTATATTGACTATAACCTACGAATTTCCATTCTAGATTCAAATGATGAGAAAACGGAAAACGTGTTCGAGGTTGAAGGCCGATATTATGACAGCGTAAGTATCTTTTCTAGATGTCTAGAAAGCTACAAAAAAGAGGATAGGCCTCCAGCCAGACGTCTTCCACCAATTGAACTCCAAAAATTTTATGGTGAATTAAGTGAATTTCACAGTTTTTATAATCTATTCAAAGATGTTATAGATCAAGACCCCTCTCTGTCGCCGTGCGACAAGTTTTATTATTTGAGGAGCTTGCTTTGTGGCGAAGCCCACAATATTATACAACACTTGACACTTACAAGTGAAAATTATGCTGTTGCCTTGCAGTTGTTAAAGCAACGGTTTGATAATAAAAAGCAGGTGGTTAATAATCATATTGTTGCCATTTTGGACCTGCCTGTACAAAGTAAGACTTCTGCTCCTGCTCTGCGAACCTTGGTCTCAACCACGAGACAACATATAGGCGCTCTTAAAAATTTAGATGTGCCTGTGGAATCATGGGATTTAATAATAATTTCCATTTTACAAAGGAAAATTGACCAGTATACACTGCGAGCATTTCATTTAGAAAAGCAAAGTGATAGTAACTTGCCTAACCTGAAGGATTTTTTGACCTTTTTAGATAACCGGGCAGCAGCTCTCGAGACCCTCGGAGAAAGCGCGCCAGCATCTTCTGTGCGCCGCAACAGCCTAGTAGCTTCAAAAAATAATGCTAATAAAAATAATTATGATACCATAAAGCCCATTAACTGTAAGTATTGCAACTCACACAGTCATAAACTGCATCAATGTCCAAGTTTCAAGCTTGCTGAGCCCACTAACCGTAACAAGTTTGTTTGCAAACATAAATTATGTAAAATATGTCTTAATGAGCACCTAAATAAAAAATGTTTTTTCACTTTTAATTGTGCTAAATGCAAGGGTACGCACAACACTTTGTTGCATGAGGACGTTCCTCAAAGCAGTGAGCAGAAAGTCAGCTTATTAGCTAATAAAAATGATAGTGTTTTATTGCCCACAGTTAGGGTTAAATTATATAATAAGGACGGGCTGCCAATTTACGCACGTGCTTTACTTGACTCAGGGAGCCAAGTCTCATTTGTTTCTTCTGATCTTGCTGATCAAATAGGTTGTAAGTTACAGCCTACTAATGTTAAGGTTACAGGTGTGTGTGATGGTTCAAATATTTCAACACAACAGACCACATTAGACATCAATTCTACTACAAACGATTTTAAAATGTCATTGACTTGCCATGTAGTAAAAAATATTACATCTGACATGCCACAGTTTTTGGTACAAAAACATAAATATCATTTTCCATCTTATGTTAGGCTGGCAGATAATGACTTTGATACTTGTGACAAGATTAGCATTCTCCTAGGTTGCGACATATTTTTTCAGGTTCTACTTCGTGACCAGATTCCGGTTGTACCTGGGGAGCTATTCCTGCAAAACACACGCTTCGGCTTTGTGGTCGCCGGGAAGGTTCCTGCCTACGCACCTACATCTTCATGCTTGGCTTCTAACTTTTGCACAACGCAATCTAACCTCTCTGGCACAAGTAACGAGTTTATTCAACCTCATTGTCACTTAGACAAAATTGTTTCACAGTTCTGGCAAACAGAAAAAGTACCTGAAGTTTATACTGAAGGGGAAACTGAACAACAGTTAACTGAACAAATATTTAAAGAGTCTGTTGTTTTACATGATGACAAGTTTGAGGTGGCTTTACCTCTCAAACAGGATATCAATAAATTGCATTTGGGTAATTCTCTTTCATGTGCATTGAAACGATTTCATAACTTGGAATTAAGATTTAAAAAGGATGACACTTTATTTAAAAACTATAAAGCATTTATTGATGAATATGTAGATTTAGGCCATGCCAAATACATAGATGTGTCTGAATATGATTTGGAGGAACAGGCAGTATTCTTTTTGCCTCATCATCCAGTTTTCAATGAAAACAGTTTAACTACAAAATTAAGAGTAGTATTTGATGGTTCAATGCAAAGTTTGTCTAAAATTTCACTTAATGATGTCTTATTAAATGGGCCTGTTGTGCAGAATGATCTATTTAGCATTCTTATATTGTTTAGACTTTACAAGTATATTTTAAATTGTGACATTCAAAAAATGTTCAGATGTATAAACGTGACTCCATCACACCGCCAATTGCAAAACATATTGTGGAGGCCGGCTTCAGACAGTGCTATACAGTGTCTGCAACTTCAGACTGTCACCTATGGTCTAAAAAGCTCCTCATATTTAGCCACGCGTTGTTTGGTTGAGTTAGCTAACCGGTATAGGGATCAGTTTTGCCTGGCTTCCGATGCACTATTGCATAAAACTTATGTTGATGACATTTGCTTATCTGATAATGACTTAGGTCAACTTATAAAAACAAGGGACGAACTTATTCAATTGTTAAAAAAAGGTGGCTTTTCACTGCATAAATGGTGTGCAAATGATAATTCATTGTTACAGGACATTCCATTAACTGCTCAACATAAAGGTGATGTTCATTTTTCAGAAAAAGATAACAGTGTTGTCAGGAATTTAGGTATAAAATGTAAATTAGATGATGACACACTTGTAATAAGTTCTCCTGAACAAAATTTATTAGATAAATACACCAAACGTGATGTATTATCATTTGTGAGCAAAATATTTGACCCATTGGGACTGGTTGGACCTATTGTTGTTAAAGCAAAACTTCTAATGCAGCAAACATGGCTGTCTAAATGTAATTGGGATTCTCCTTTGCCCGACCAGCTCAATCAGGAATTCAAAACTTTTGCTGACCATTTAACTAAAATGAATGATATTGTAGTTAAAAGAAATTTAAACACTTGTGAAGCCAAGTCAATTGACATCATTGGGTTTGCCGACGCTTCTAATAAAGCCTATGGCTGTTCACTTTATATGAGATCTGTTGGTGTCAATGATGAGGTTACGGTGAATTTATTATGCTCTAAATCTCGGGTGAATCCTATAAAAGAGTTGAGCACACCTAGATTGGAATTAAATAGTGCATTGTTACTTGCTAAATTAACTAAAAAAGTGTATGATATAATAAGTCCGCGATTTGATGTTAATGTCTACCTATATGTTGACTCACAAATTGTTCTGGCATGGTTAAAAACCAATCCTATAAAACACAGTGTATATGTGGCTAATAGAATCAAATGTATTATTGAGTTGACAGGGAATTTCTCTTGGTATTATGTAAATACTTCACAAAACCCAGCTGACTGCCTGTCTAGAGGCGTAGAACCGCATTTATTACAAAGTCATGATCTTTGGTGGCATGGTCCCACATTTTTAAGCCAGCTGGATTTTAATCCTGTGTGTGAAAATGTGAAGTTACCTAAAGAAATTCCAGAATTAAAAACTTCACATGTAATTTCAATAACTGAGGACTTACCATTGTTTAATAATTGTTCAAACATTGATAAAATGAAAAGAATTGTTGCATATATCTTTAGATTTGTTAAAAATTGTAAAAGTAAGAAAGAGGATAGGATATATGGTAATTTAATGCCTAAAGAGTTGGACTTTGCTTTAAAAATCATTCTTAGAAATGAACAAAGAAAGTTTTTCAGTCAAGAAATTAATGTTTTAAAATCTAAACAACCTTTATTGAAGTCCAATCTTAAAGCGTTAAATCCCTTTCTTGATAACATGGATATACTCCGTGTAGGAGGTAGGCTCCATTATGCTGATATTCCATATTCAAAAAAGCATCCCATTATATTGCCTAAAGGTTCTAAAATAGTTCATTATTTAATTAAAAAGGAACATGGAATATTATTGCATGCTGGACCCAAGCTTGTTTTGACTAATTTAAGTCAAATTTACCACATTGTAAATGGTATAAGAGAAGTTAAGCATGTCTTGCATAAATGTTTAATTTGTTTTAAGTTAAAGGCTAAGAATGCTGAACAACTTATGGGTTCACTTCCATCTGACAGGGTCAACCCTTGTAGAGTTTTTGAAAAAGTAGGTATTGACTATGGGGGCCCATTTAATGTAAAAATGTTACGTGTTAGAAAGCCAGTTATACAAAAGGCATACATACTTATTTTTGTTTGTTTCATAACAAAAGCTATTCATGTAGAATTATGTACTGATTTAACTACAGATTGTTTTCTAAATGCTCTTAAGAGATTTATTTCTCGAAGGAATAAACCTTCTATTATATATTGTGATAACGCTAGTACCTTTAAGGGAGCACAGAACCAATTGTATAATTTGTATAAGTTGCAGTCTGACACAAATCACAGAAATGCTGTTGAATATTTCACAGCTGATTCAGGCATTAATTTTAAATTTATCCCAAGTTATTCACCAGTTTTCGGTGGTTTGTGGGAAGCTGGCATTAAAAGTGTTAAGCATCATTTGAAGAGAGTTGTGGGCAATACTGTTCTCACATATGAAGAATTAAACACGGTCATTATACAAATCGAAGGCATATTAAACTCTCGTCCTTTGACAGCCTTGCCAGCAACTGACTCCAATGAGATGTCATATTTAACACCTGGTCATTTTTTAACAGGTGCTCCATTAACTTCTTACCCTGAGGGTGATTGTACGACTGTTCCCATTAATCGTTTAAAGTTTTGGAGATTATGTACTGTAACGAAGCATTTCGGACCAACGAGCCTTGTAGCGACATCTTGTGGTTTCTGACGATATAACGTTGTTTTTATATTCTACCCGCAGGAAATCACAGATGGCGCTGCAGGGTTATCGATGGGCCCGAATATTTTTGATTATTTTATTTTCTTCAAAATTTGGTATATAAAATTATCTGCAACATTTATTTTTGATATATTATAATTATATTGTTTAAATTTTGGGATCAAACAAGTCGATCGATTGTTGTCGTTGATTCGGCGAATTTATGGTTTGGTAGATTTTATTTTGGTTGGCAACATTGTTGGTTCGTGTGTCAGACTGACAGCTGGCTGAGCTGAGAGACAGGTTATGGAAAGTGGGGACGTCGCGAGAGCGCCGGAGACTCCACTGCCGTAACAATAATGTGGGCAAATTAAAAGCCACGATTTATCGGCGACATCAAGAGCCGATGTCTCGATTTAAATAAATAGCTTAACCGAGATGGTAAGTCCTCGCAATTCTTCGTGCATATTTTTGCACCAACTTGGTGATAACCTCGAGGTCCTTTGTTTTCAGCAACTTCACTGAAATCCCATCACCGAAGGTCCAGTGGGTGGGATTAGGTTTCATCCGAGCGATGCCCAACTATCCCGGATGAACCTGTAAGTTATTTTCTTTGTTTTACACTCGTGAGTTGCCTTGCCACGCTGTCAGCTGAACCACATGCTAATCATTGCCATTCCTTGTTGCAGATGGGGTTTTGTTCTTGTTTCCTTTAAGTTTTTAACGTTTTAAAGTTTCGAACGTTTTGCAAGTTTTAATCTAAGAAGAAGTTTATGATTGGATCAGACTATTTCAACAAATTTGGTGAATGAAGATTCCTACTGTTTTCTTCTACATTTGAGAGTTATTTCAAGCTTCATTTCGGCGGAGCTTGCCTTGGTTGTTTGCACGTCGAAGCTTTCCTTTGTGCGGCGCGCATGTGGATGTGCCGCGCCTCTCCTTTTGTCAACACTCCGGATAAGGCCCGGTGAAGGACTGCGAGGTTGACCGGTGGACGTGCAGCCCGCCAGCTGCGTAACAGTTGGCCCGCTGCGCCGCCATCGTCCAGCACGCCCTGGCCTGAGCCGGCCTCATCACCTGTACGGTATTCCGGAACGCCTCAGGTAGGCCTGATAGTCAGAGGTCCTCGAGTAAGTGAGGTGACTACAAGATGGACGGAAAGATATTTTTAAAAACAGTGCTATCTTATGGTCATGTCACAGAGTGATACTTTACCTAACGGCCCACTAGTTTTCTTTGAATTCCATTCTCTAAGTAAAAGATTTTGTTTCAGTGGCGCCCTTCTTGGTGAAATTGTCGCTCTGTACAACCATTTTAGAATATAAGTGGTGTTGGCATAAACTTTAAGAATAAATTTTGTGAAAACAGTGTATTTTTTAATTAAAAAGTGATGGGATTTTGTGTGAATTGTTTGTGTTTATGTTGCATCTTAAGTTAAGTTGTGTTTGTCTTAGTATAAGTAAAGTTATAGGCCTTCTATTGAGACCTAACTTAATCACTTATTTTGTTTTGTGTTTTATTATTTACAATAAGTTTAAACCCAATTTTATAACCTAAATGGTCTAGGGCTTATTGTCATTTTTAGTACTACATTTGTTTATACTTTTTTTTAACCTTGTTTATATAAATTACGGGTTAAAACCAATTTTGAACATTTTTTTGAAGCTTACTAGCAATTTTTTTTGAGTATTGAGCTTTTTGGTAAAAAATAATTTAGTAATAATAAAAAAAAACAATTTCACATTTAAAAACAATTATATATTACTTTCTAGTAAATTTTTTTTCATTTATAATAGGACATTGGTTTGCAATTAAAACTTTGTAACTTAGTTTCATCATCATCTTGACAGGTTGCCGCTGCTTGGCAAACATTTTGCTTATTTGTTTTTATAGAAATAATTATAGAACTGTCTTTCATCATCAACTTTATTGAGTATTCAGTAGTAAATTTCCTTTACCACCTTTACATAATATTGATTGATAACATATTACAACTTGAAAATAAACATTTACTTAATATAAACATAACCTTCAACAAAATTTATTTAAAAACACTGTTGTTTCTTTTATTATTGTGAAAATTAACTACAGGGATATAAAGAATTGATGTTGTGTGATAATTACACTTATTTGGTTTATATTTAATGAAAATTTAGTACATATTTTAGAAAATAAGTTTTGGAGGCAGACGGGTACATTTTGAAACATAAATTTACTTCAGTTTACTTCAAACCACTTTTCAATCTTGAAATTATAACTCTGAAACACAACCATGGATATCCAAACTGTCTATTTACATTCACTGCTCCGTGATGAATTAATATATGAAGTAAGTATTCGTGCAGAAGCACCGGCTGATACTGTTCTCAATTTGAAGAAACAGCTTAGGGAGTTGATCACTGGTTTCTCTCCGGATGAAATAATGGACGATGAACGAAAACCACAGGCAGAATTCCCAATCATCACCGAAAAGCTGAAGGAGCTGCAGGCAAAACTTGATTTAGCAGTGAAGTCTAGGGAACGTCATCACCTTATGCGTGCTAGGGCTTTATATAATCATCTTCATCACCGTCTTGAGCGTGTAGTATGCACGGAGTCTGTCGATAGGGACATCCAATCGAAGCTGATTAAAAATCTTAAAGCTTGCAGTCACTCATTGGAAAAATTGTTGACAACAAAAAACGTCATCGACCCAGAAGAGGAAAACCGGGTAAAAGGGACAGATGGTTCAGCAATTAATCTCATGAAATGGAATATTAAGTTCGACGGCCGTATGAGTCCACATGCGTTCTTGCAATCGATAGGTGAACGCGCCTCAGCGTTCGGAGTTAGTGACAATGTACTTTTCAGGTCCGCCTTTTGTTTCTTTTCGGACCAAGGTCTTCTATGGTTTAGAGGTGTTAAGGAGCAGGTTTCGTCTTGGCAGGAATTGAGTGAGCTTTTAGTCCAAGAATTCGCACCCGTTGATTTTGACTATCGTTTGCTGGGGGAGATTAGAGCTCGCACCCAAGGACAGGATGAACCAACACACATCTATTTTGCAGTTATGAACTGTATGTTTTCACAATTGAAACGACCACTTTCGGAAAATGACAAATTTGAAATTTTAAAACACAATATTAGGCCCATTTTTAGTGAGCAGTTAGCATTGCACGACATAGCTACGATAGCTGAACTAAAAGATAAATGCCGTAAAATAGAATCTGCGCGACAAATGACACAGCTGTTTGTCGAACCACCTAAGCAGTCTATTTTAAGTAATGATTTCGTTTATAAAGGCAAAGCAAAACCTATAATGCCCGTCAGCGAATCCGCCGATGTTAGGGAAACGGAACAGGTCTCGGCAGTTCAGCCACCAAATCAGGCTCAAACTTTTAGGCAGCGACAACCGCCAAGTAATGAAAAGCCTAGTAGTTATCCTAATACAAAATCTGCGGCTAACAAATCAGTTTATTGTAAAAGATGTAAGGTAACTCACTCAACCGCAAGGTGTAGGGACAAGACAGTCAAATGTTTTAAATGCGGTCATTTAGGGTTTACGGTGAGGTCGTGCCCTAAATGTAACAACCCAAAAAACTAGGTTGCTCGGACAATAACGCCGATCCTCCATCGAAGGTCGAAGATGGGGATTGGAAACAATGGTTACAGATAGTAACTAATTATTTTAAGCTTAACAACGTAGCTTCCGTTTTGTTCGAGCCCAATGATGATGACGTTCGACCATATTTGAAACTTAATGTCCTGGATTTGACAATTTACGGGTTACTGGACTCAGGTGCAGCAATTTCTATTTTAGGTAATGGAGCACATACATATTTTGAGTCATTAGGTTTCACAGTAAAGTCTAGTAAAGAAACTAATGTTACTGTTGCGGATGGTTCCCAGTGTACTTCTACAGGATTTTTAATGTTGCCCATTACATTTAATGGAGTTACCAAAATTTTGAAATTTTTTATAATACCCAGTATTAAATTAAATGTTATTTTAGGCGTAGACTTTTGGCGGGCATACAATTTAATGCCAGAAATTTTTGAAAGTGTTTCCTACATGAGAGGTCCACAAAAGTTTTTAGAAATGCCAGTCAACTCTATACAAGCTTATGACAGTCTTCCCAACGACCACAAGGAGTTAGCGGAGCTTATGATAACAAAATTTCATGACATTTCTTTTGAGCGCAAGGGTTTAGGTAGGACGCATCTTACTCAGCACGTCATCGACACTGGGGTTGCGCCACCGGTCAAGTGTAGACCTTATCCCATGTCACCGGAAAAGCAGAAGGAACTACATAAGGAGTTGGACAAGATGCTGGAGCTGAACGTTGTCGCCCCGAGCGAGAGTCCTTGGAACAATCCAGTCCTTATGGTTCCTAAAGCTGACGGTACATGGCGATTTTGTCTGGACTGCCGGAGGCTCAACTCTGTGACGAAAGGCGATGCTTATGCCATTCCCTACATACCCCGGATATTGGATAGCCTCAAGAATGCCAAGTACATCAGTTCTGTGGATTTTAAATCGAGCTTTTGGCAAATTCCACTCGACCCTAGCTCACAGGAGAAGACTAGTTTCACAGTGCCTGGTAGGGGGTTGTTTAAATTTAAAGTTATGCCATTCGGCCTATGCGGAGCTCCTGCTCGCCAACAACGGCTCATGGACATGTTGTTTGGACATCCTTTCTGCAGTGACGTAACTAAAGGCATGATATTCGTGTACATCGACGATATTATAGTAGTTGCAGAGGATCTAGAAACGCACATACTTCTGTTAAAAAGGCTTCACGAAAGGATACACAGCGCCAATTTAACTATCAACTTTGAGAAGAGCAAATTCTTCCGTAGCTCTTTAAAATATCTGGGTTATGTAGTGGATGAGTTTGGGCTTAGGACCGATCCCGATAAGGTTCGTGCAGTTCTGGAGTTCCCGGTACCCAAAAATCCGAAAGAACTAAAAACCTTTCTAGGTGTTTGTTCTTGGTACCGTAGATTTATCAGGAATTTCTCCACCATTGCGGCACCCTTACACGCTCTTACCAGCTCAAAAACTAAATTTATCTGGAACCAGGATACAGAAAACGCTTTTGTCACTTTAAAAAACAGTTTAGTTTCAGCTCCAATTTTAGCCTGCCCTGATTTTAGTAAACCATTTTCAGTTCACTGCGATGCATCGAATTTTGGCGTAGGAGGTGTGTTAGCGCAGAATATTGATGGCCATGACCGCCCTATCGCTTATATCAGCAGATCCCTTAATAAAAACGAACGTAACTATAGTGCTACCGAAAGGGAGGCGTTAGCAGTTGTGTACGCGGTTGAGAAATTTGAACCATATTTGGGTAGTAGACCATTCACCGTCGTAACCGATCACGCTTCGCTTAGGTGGTTCATGAATTTGGAGAATCCTACGGGACGCTTAGCTCGTTGGGGTTGTAGGTTATCCCAATTTAATTTTACAATCGAGCATAGGAAAGGGAAGGATAATGTCGTCCCTGATGCCCTCTCACGATTGCTGCATGTGGATGCCATCGATGCTCCAAATGCAGGAACCGGTGATGAGTGGTATGATAAGGTTTATTCTGGTTGTACGTCTTATCCTAAAAATTATCCCAATTATCGCGTCGAAAATGGTACTCTTCTACGATACAGCAAGGGTAAGTATGCCCTGACTCAGGAGTTTGATTGGAAGGTTGTTGTGCCAAAGTCAAACCGTCTGCAGGTCATGTCCGAAAACCACGAACCACCGACCTCGGCACACCTCGGGGTGTTTAAAACGCACCGTAGGTTGTGTTTGAGGTATTTCTGGCCAGGAATGTACCGCGACGTGCTTGATTTTGTCAACAAATGCCGTATTTGTTCTGCTTATAAGCACAGGACCAAACTCACTCCTGGGATCATGGGTCAGCCTAAGCAGTGCTATAGGCCGTTTCAAGCTGTATCCGTAGATTTAGTAGGACCTCTTCCACGATCACGTTCGGGTTACATGCACCTTTTAGTAGTAACATGCTGTTTTTCAAAGTACACCATGTTATTTCCACTTCGTCGAGCGACTAGTGCTGCAGTAGCTAAAAACTTTGAGAATTATGTGCTTCTAGCTCACGGGATTCCTGAAACCGTAATTACCGACAATGGGGTTCAATTCACGGGATCAGAATTCAGTGGCCTTCTCAAGAAGTACAATATTCCACGAGTTCACTACGGGCCTAGGTACACGCCACAGATTAACATGGTGGAAAGGTATAACAAAACAGTCATGACAGCTGTTTCGTCTTATGTAGCTGACGATCATAGGACATGGGATCTCCATTTATTTAAGGTGCAGTTTGCAATGAATAGTGCAGTGAACGAAACCACTGGTTTCAGTCCTTTCTTTTTAGTCCATGGCCGGGAACCAATTATTAACGGTTCCTTTTATAAAAACGACGATAGGGAATACGAGGTCTCTATGCCAAGGGACGAGTATGCGGGTGAATTTGGGGTCCTTCGGGATATTTTTCAAAAGGTTCGGGTTAATATCGAGAAGGCTCACGCGACGAACGCAAAGTACTACAACCTGCGACGCCGTGACGTTAATACTTTGCGCGAGGGTCAAGTAGTGTGGCGGAAAACGTACGTACAGAGTGACGCCGCAAGTTTTAAAGCCTCGAAACTTGCCCCAAAATACGAGCAGTGCGTAATTAAAAAGGTATTATCACCCTTGGTGTACGAATTGGTATCATTTAGTGGCAAGAACTTAGGTTCTTGGCATATAAAGGATTTAAAAATTTAATTTACAAATTGCCCCGTGTTCCCCCATGTCATATTTTTTTAAAACAAATTTTTCCGGCTTGGATCATTGTATTTGGCTCAATTTAAATTCACGTTTATAAAGTAAGTAACATCATTTTTGTTGTTTGTTTTCGCGGTTAGCTTCATAACATTTTATTTTTAGAAAAATAATACATTGGTGTAGTTACTTGTGTCGTAAGTGGCCTAGTAACAGCCTGTTTATGACAATCTCGTTTTTTTTTTATGTAGTTAAAACTATTAACTAAAAACTAACTATAGTTCTTAACTAGATTTACAAATAAATGTTATTTGTTTAATGTTTTGTTTTTAGTGTGTTTATGGTGCACTGATAAGGCCCATACACACTAGCGTCTGCAACGCAGCGTTTTTATGAACGCCCACTTTAGCGTTTCGTATTTTTATGTTTTTTTTGTATAGGCGATTATAGCCAACTATTTAAAATAGTTTTTACGTTGCTCGTGTCAACATTTTTTTTTTTAGGCTTCATAGTAGCCGTTGTAAATTAAGTTTAGTTAGGGAACCTTATTAGGTTACTCTTTGTTTTTTTTTTCCTTTTTGACGGAGCGGGTAGTGACTCCTTAAATAAGCCACTAACAACTGTTGTTTAGTTTTTTTGTCTTTGTCATTAGAAATGGGATATCGAGTGACACTATGAGAGTCGTCAGCTCAACAGGGGTATGAATGTGGGTAACATCCAGTGAAATGGATACTGGGTGCTACTATATGAAAGAAGTGAAAGGTGATTAATGAATGGTGATGAATAACAGGTCGGGGTAATTGTTGTGCTTAGGGTTGTGCTGTTTAGATGTTGGTGTTTGTGCTTCGTTACGTTTTTTTTTATAAATTGTTGTTGTCTCGTCTTCTGTGACAGATTTTTTTTAAAATTTGATAAAATTTAGACTGGTTGTGCGCCCCAGGCTCTATGGCTGAGGGCAGCCGTGTTTCTCACCCAGTTCGAAACCTCTCGTGGGTAGGGGGGTATTGTAACGAAGCATTTCGGACCAACGAGCCTTGTAGCGACATCTTGTGGTTTCTGACGATATAACGTTGTTTTTATATTCTACCCGCAGGAAATCACAGATGGCGCTGCAGGGTTATCGATGGGCCCGAATATTTTTGATTATTTTATTTTCTTCAAAATTTGGTATATAAAATTATCTGCAACATTTATTTTTGATATATTATAATTATATTGTTTAAATTTTGGGATCAAACAAGTCGATCGATTGTTGTCGTTGATTCGGCGAATTTATGGTTTGGTAGATTTTATTTTGGTTGGCAACATTGTTGGTTCGTGTGTCAGACTGACAGCTGGCTGAGCTGAGAGACAGGTTATGGAAAGTGGGGACGTCGCGAGAGCGCCGGAGACTCCACTGCCGTAACAATAATGTGGGCAAATTAAAAGCCACGATTTATCGGCGACATCAAGAGCCGATGTCTCGATTTAAATAAATAGCTTAACCGAGATGGTAAGTCCTCGCAATTCTTCGTGCATATTTTTGCACCAACTTGGTGATAACCTCGAGGTCCTTTGTTTTCAGCAACTTCACTGAAATCCCATCACCGAAGGTCCAGTGGGTGGGATTAGGTTTCATCCGAGCGATGCCCAACTATCCCGGATGAACCTGTAAGTTATTTTCTTTGTTTTACACTCGTGAGTTGCCTTGCCACGCTGTCAGCTGAACCACATGCTAATCATTGCCATTCCTTGTTGCAGATGGGGTTTTGTTCTTGTTTCCTTTAAGTTTTTAACGTTTTAAAGTTTCGAACGTTTTGCAAGTTTTAATCTAAGAAGAAGTTTATGATTGGATCAGACTATTTCAACAAATTTGGTGAATGAAGATTCCTACTGTTTTCTTCTACATTTGAGAGTTATTTCAAGCTTCATTTCGGCGGAGCTTGCCTTGGTTGTTTGCACGTCGAAGCTTTCCTTTGTGCGGCGCGCATGTGGATGTGCCGCGCCTCTCCTTTTGTCAACACTCCGGATAAGGCCCGGTGAAGGACTGCGAGGTTGACCGGTGGACGTGCAGCCCGCCAGCTGCGTAACAGTTGGCCCGCTGCGCCGCCATCGTCCAGCACGCCCTGGCCTGAGCCGGCCTCATCACCTGTACGGTATTCCGGAACGCCTCAGGTAGGCCTGATAGTCAGAGGTCCTCGAGTAAGTGAGGTGCCTACAGGTGTACGGACAGTGTTTTTAAACATAGTGATATCCCATGGTTGTTACGGAGTGACAATTAACCTGACGGACCAAAGCGCGACCTGTCTCCCTCCATAGGGTTTTTGACCTACCTATGGTTAACTAAATAAATTTGTATATTCAAAATTATACATTGTACAAATTCAAAGGGAGTTTTCTTTGTCTCATGCTCACCGGTCTATAACATCTAGCTGTGCCCTTCAGGTAAACACCACTTTAATAAATTTTCTGAAACATATCAGTATCTTAACAACCTTTCTATTTTACCTACCTTACTATAGGTAGCAAAAGATTACCGTTTCAGTACCCATATGGTGCATAACTTTTGGAAACAGTGGCACAAACAATATATCATTCAATTACAAAGTAGGCCTAAATGGAGAAATGTTTGTAATAATATTAAGGTTGGCTCTTTAGTCATAGTTAAAGAGGACAATGTAGCCCCACTGTTGTGGCCCATGGCTAGAGTAGTAGATGTTTTTCCCGGGGCTGATGGCAAAGTGAGAGCACTTTCCATTAAAACTTGTAAAGGTTCTATAGTGAAAACTAGTATTCACAAAGTATGTATCTTACCTATAGATAATGAGTAAGAATAATTTTAAGTTTAAAACAAAAAGAACAAATAATTTATTTTCAAGTTTATATTAAAAACTAGTTGCTTATTTTTCATCATAATTAAAAAAAACAATTTTGTTCATCTTTTTACTTAGTTTAAACGTTTGTACTTTTTAATCTTTGTTCTTTTTGCCGTGTTGCGGAATATGTGTAGTACACACTAAATTTATTTTATATTATGGCAACACCGAATTCTATTCTTTCTTCTACCCTTTGACCATCATGGCGATGGGTGTTGCATTTTCCATTTTTGTACATTTTATTTAAATACAGTCCATTTCTAAATATTCAAGCATGTGTTTTTACTTATATTTAACACCAGCGACGCACAGGTGTTTATAGGAATTAGCACCGATGCCACTGTCGGATTTTACGACATTCCTTAGCAGACAAGCAGCTTAACGAGTTCTATGTTATTCTATACGCTCCCAGTCAGACGTTAGTTTTTTTTAGTAAGACATACATACATCCCACCAGGGTAAGCACAGACTATGGAATTTGATTTGCTTCGATTTTGACTCACTTCCCCACTTTGATTATGATTGTGTCCTCTAACAAGATAGGCTGATCCCTTATCACTTTAAGGTTTATCATATCCAGCTTACGACATCGCATCAACAGTGGCTGCAAGTTGTCTTTGATTACTTGTGGCTCTGCCCACCCCATTAGGGATTACGGGCGTGAGTTTATGTATGTATGTATGTTGACTCACTTCTTTGCTTCCTCCACGTTCATCAATGGTTTTATATGCGTACGCCGCCGGCTCAGGATAGAGCATACTTCCTAAAGCTTTTCTAATGGCATATCTTTGGTCAATGTACGTTCTTCTAGGTCTTCGCGTAACATACTTAACATACAAAAATAATCGTTATTCAGTCTTCCTGATGCAAAAATGTTTCCTCTGTAAAGTGAAATGGTAAACTTAACACATATTTCCTGTATCAGATCCAATCCGTCTAAGAAATCTGTTGTTTGAACTTCAAAGGGAGGAAGGGCTGAACCAATAAATTTAAAGGTTATTTTTAACCGGTACAGCTCTGTTCAAGTGCCGATATCCGGAGAATGTGAACCATAATTATATGCAAGTTGCTATTTGGTTCTCAAGATGTTATACTTTGTAGAATTCATCTATTTTAAATAGTTTCTTTCATCTGTTAAGTTTGGTAGGAAAATAAATGACAATCATATAACTTAGCCAAAAGCCGTGACTTACATCACAGTGTAGCTCATCTGAAGCTTGCTTTATGTAAAAAAGCTTATTATAAGATTAATGATTACCTAAATGATAAAAATGTCTGGTATTAAATGTGTTCCTCAAGTTATTAAATAACTTGTAATGTATACCGTCATTGATTTAAAAGATGTGTTGCTGTTGCAGTTCCTTGTCATTTCTCCTCCTCAGCCATAACACCTTGCGAAATGACGAAAATAAAAAAAAAAACATTTACCTTCAACAAGTTTATACATGATCTTCTTCTATCGTGTGGGTTGTGAGGCGAATTACCAACCTCATCAACCCTGGTGTCAGGGTTACTATTGAGCCACCAAAGGCCCCTGACATGACTCATTTATCTCGACTACGTACTTACACAGTAAGTAGTAACCGGGACCAACGGCTTAACGTGCCTTCCGAAGCACGGATCGCTTTACTTTCGGACAATCAAGTGATCAGCCTGTAATGTCCTAACCAAACTAAGGACCACAAAGTAATTTTTGTGATATGTCCCCACCGGGAATCGAACCCAGGACCTCCGGATCGTGAGCCCAACGCTCAACCACTTGACCACGGAGGCCGTTGTTATCCATGATAATTACGTTGAATAAATGATTCTGATTTCTATCACGGGTTCGAATCCTGGCTCGGTCTCAAACCGCTGAATAGGCTAGTTTCTGACTAGTCAAATCAGTTACTTTTAACTAAACGTCAAAAACATTACTATGGAAGTATGAAAAAAACACTGTGACGTGATAGAAAAACGTGATAAAATATCGGACTTACTAATACGTTTTTCTTGTTTAATATTCATAAATAAGTTAAGTAGAAAAAAGAAAATGTTTTACGTTAGTTTTAGATCTGTGTTTATTTAGTAGATAATTAGAATTTCATAATTTATTTTGAACCTAGTACGGTCACGACTACTAGTATGACCATGTCGTATTAACTTTTTTGACAAATTGCGACAGGGTTCTAAAGTTGTTACATTATATTGCTCATGACTGTACACGACCCAAATCGATTTCATGATGATTAAATTCATCATCAATGCATCTAACAGAACTGCCTACAAATTTATTTATCGGCTACCCGTGGTTCTGCTTATTTATTTAACCGATAAAAACCGTATTTTACCGGAACCTAAAATTAACTAACCGGTTATTTAGTGATTGGTTCTCATGCGATCAATAATTAGTATTAGTGTTCGGTTATGCTGTATCTCAGTGACGCGTTGTGCTGATATCGCTTTACGTTGATGGTTGGTGTAAGTTACGGGCGAGTCACTCCCCGGACATACATAAAATAATAATAATTAATATGGGTCGAGCAGGCGCCATAGTCCCCCATAGCTCCAGTATCCCGGTCCACTAACCCCCAACCCAATAGCCCAGTTCCCTTTGTTCCCTTAATCTGCAATAGTCCTACACGAACCGGGGATTGTCTTCGGGTGCACTCCCATAATGTATAAAAGGATAATTGCCGGTTGATGGCACACAACATTTAGATGAAATTGTCTTAAGGGGCCTTGGGGGATGATTCCAAATTGGAGATGTCCTTAAGAAAGATTCAGTAAGATCTACTCTGAACCGGCGTGCGTGTACGAAACGATTGATGAATGTGAAGGAAGCAAGAGAAGTATGTTAGAATCGAAGCGAATGGAATTCCATAGTCTCTGCTTACCCCGATGGGAAATAGGCGTGAGTCTATGTATGTATGTATGTATCTAAAATATTTTAATAGGTTATAAAATAAGCGTTTGTAAGTTTTAAAATACTTTCCGAAAACTGTCAAGGAGCCAATTGTGAGCAACTGAACGCGTTTTAAATGTATTTTTTTACTCTTATGACTTGTGCCACAAAATGATAAACCGCGTTGATAATTTTTATTATAAATATAATGTGCATAACTGTACAGAACGATATATCTTTTACAAATTAATAACACAAACATTAGAACGGAAACACGTGTTGTACTATGTACTTATTTCAAATCAAATCATTTTATAAACGAGATATTTTATTTATTAAAATCAATGGCCTCGATTTCTGCTCCTCATTCCTTTCTGGCCTCATTTTCTTATCCACCGAAAAGCAAAAGGACAGATGATTGATAACTGTTAAAATAAACGAATAACCCGGGCGAATAAAATAGGCATCTCGTTCATATACAACCATATTGATGTGTGCTGTCAATTTAATTCTGTCGGGTTATTAATAAAATTTTGAAAGGGGTTTTAAATTTCTGCCTAAAATTGTCGTGTGTTCCATAAATTTTATGCCACCGATTACCACCAAAATCGGCACCATTATCACACACACAGACACACACAAATAGAAATAAATCTTGGTGAGGTAAGTACAGTACCCTAATGGTCGAGCCAACTGTGTTAGTGAAAACTAGAGCCCATGATAGAGCCACTGTTTCAACGAGTTGAAGAGACGTATTGACATTTTTAAGTTGAGATAGGTGAGGGAATGGAGAGAGGGCTACTTTTGTCTCTTTCTAACCCCCCACTGTTTCAAGTTTTATGCCGATACTATTTAGTTTGCCATCGACACGATAAAAAGAAGAACGGGTTGTAGCCTAAGCAAGGGCCCTTTTATTTCTCAAAGAGAAAATTTAAATCGAAAAAAAATCTGACTCGGACGGGACTTGAACACGCTAAAGTAAAAAAAAAGTAATATTAGTACTGAATATTCTAGATAGATGGTACCGGCGTCGGCTTAATGACTATAATTACATAGATCGGAAGAATTTCGCATGGACAGGAGGAGGACCTGGGGCCTGTTTAATAAAACTTACAATTGTAAATTACAATGACAATTTCATGTTTATTGCGGTGTGCGTGATCACGAATATTTCGCAGTTTCATATTAGCTACGTAATGAACATCAAATTGTCGTTGTAATTTACAATTGTAAGTTTTATTAAACAGGCCCCCGGTGGTGTAATGGTTAACACGCTCGTCCCGGCTTGACAAGAGCTGCTGGTTCAAGTTATGTCCGAGTCAGAATTTTTTTCGAATAAAATTTTCTCTTTGTGAGTTTCCCTGAACATGGGAAAAATTGTTTTATTTCTATAACCCCAAAGAGTTATAGCGTAAAGAACCTTATGTCTACCATCACTATTTGGCTGGATATATGTCGCCAAATAACAACGTGACATACCGCTAGAACTATTTAATCTAGGCCCAGATATAGGCAACAAGTGATAGTTTGCCTATATTTCAGCCTATAAAACAGATAACCGTAGTAGGGCAGGCATAAACTTAACTAGAAATGTCTAAAACACGTTCAAACGATAAGGCACGGTTCATTATTGTAAAACATCCATACTAATATTATAAATGGGAAAGTGTGTCTGTCTGTATGTTTGTTTGTCCGTCTTTCACGGCAAAACGGGGCGACGAATTGTCATTTTTAAGTTGAGGAAATGAAGAGTGACATAGGCTACTTTTTGTCTCTTTCTAACCCCCCACTATCCCAAAAACGGGGGGTGAAAGTTTGTATGGAGCATTCCGCAATTTTTTAAGGTAAAAAGCTAAAAAGCTAAGGACTATACAAAGTTTATTTTATTATAAGACAAAGAAACAGCTTTTATTATTAAAAAAACCACAAAAAGAAACATTTTTATCTGTTTTTATCGCGAATGACATTAACTGCACTTTTACAACAGATAATAAAGAGTTTATTGCAAGAATCACTCTTAAGTGCTTTTTTATTTTTTTGCACTTTAGTTTAAGGTCAAGATTGCTGTTAAATCCATTTCACTTATTCGGCTTAAGTCGGCAAGTTAACCAACTGAAAAAAAGAAAAGATCATACAAACAGTACCTAATCTATCCATAGTTAAGTATTATTTCTGATAATAAAAACATTTTAATTTTATTTAAATGATGAATTTATACGATTATTGCGATATGTACAAAAATAACTAGCATAATTCCTGTTTAATTATCTTTTAAACAAAGAAAAAAAAATGAATGAGTGAATGAATGAATGAGAATGATGAATTGATATTAAAAAGGTTACGGTATTTTTTCTCCAACATTTTATTACATGACTGACACAAAATTGCACAATTAAAAGAAAAAAAGATCTTTTTTGTTATATGTCGATAAAAAAAAACACGAACGAACGCATTTGAAATACAATTATTGTACTTATCTACTTATTTTTCAATTTTGGGTAGAAATAAATTAAACATACTTACTAATATCTGTTCTTTTTCCACAGGTTCCCGACTCAAAAGTGCCTGTATCGAAAAAAAAGGAGTGTGCCTTATGTGATAGTGTTGTAACAAGTGTCTTGATAAAATAAATATTTTTTTATATAAAAAAAAAATATTGACTTCAGTGTTTAAACTGTGCTAGTTTTGAGTGTTTTTTTCGGTTGAAAAAAAAGAATAAATCTACACAATGGAGTTACGGCGGTTGTCTATATGCATAGCTTTCTTCATCCTGGCAGTCATCTCGCAATGTTCAGGTATGTTTTTTTTTATTAAAGTACGATTTTTTTGTAGACCAGCTCACTTCAGGAAAGAATAAGATGAAAGATGTACCGTGTGAAGAGAGGTGATTAACTTATCATCCATTTACATTGTAAAAGGTCTCTCGTAGTAGAAAAAACTTGTGTCCTTTCTAACCGACAGAGAGATCGTTTCGTCTGTCGGTTTTTACGACATGCCCGGGAAGATGAGCAACTTAATGCGTTCTATGTTTCTTTCACTCTCAGATCAACATCCAGCAAAAATACATTTCCTTACTTTCAATTATCTTTTTTTCTTCTTTATTTTTTAATCCTTTATTTCATACAATCTTAAAATAAATCTAAAAACTGGAGCAGTAGTCTAGTTTTAGGATGACTAACATGTCTTAGGAAACTATTTTAGCACTGCCTAGGTCATGCGGGCTCTATAAATATTAGCAAAAAGTTTCGAGGCCACTGAAGTGGACAAAAAACGCAATAAAAAAAAAAAAACTAGTTGTATATTTTATTTTGCACTCGACCACAAGTCGGTTCAATGTACTGAAAGGAAAAAAGATGTACACTGAAGGCCGATAAAAAATATGTACACTTGTAATCCATATTGACTAAAAAAATATTGGCTGTTTTATTTTATCAGTGGAAAGAAGGCAATAACTATAGTTTCAAGGATTAGTTAACACACGTTATGAATAAATTAAAAATTAACATAATTTTGCATCGAATTATGTTACAAAATCTAATACATTATGATACGTCAATTATAAATATTATCTTGTTTGTACGATTGTGTCACTGTGTGTAATTTTTTTTACAACTGGGTTGCCACCTCTAATATCTGTCAACCAGGACAAGTCATGCGAAAAACCCGAATTTCGGAGTTTAAAACCCGGATATTTGATCAGAGTTTTTTACAACTACTACTACTCAGTATAAAAAATTCTTTTTTTTTGTGGTTAATTTATTGCGCGTCGGTACCGGTGATTTTAAAGCATCAAAACCCGTTCATCATCATTAATTTAAGAGCCACGCTCTTGTCGCATTCTTCGTGCTACTTTTTTTAGAGAAAAATAGGGGCAGTGGTTTCCCTCTTGCTTTCCGTTCCTTTTTTGTTTTTTTTTGACGTGACTTATTGTCTATTTGCCGCAGATGGCATTAACTACTCGGCCGGACAAATGGGGAGCGCTGAAGGCTCTCACCCGTTCCTTCCGCCTTCCGCTCCAAAACCCACCAAAACCCTTTAATTATTTGAAATCCCGCCCGGACGCCTTCTAAAGGACAATTTAAGGGAAATTCGGACGCATGGCAACCCTACCTTCAACTAGTGATGCTCATCGCAGACTATACAGACGCGAGATTATTTATGTACCTATTTGTGTATATATGTCTGATATCTTCGCCAAGTAGGCCACACCTATTCCTGACATAATAGAGAAGCATACATCAAAGGTAAATGTTTACTAGTAATGTTTAATTGAATGTTTCGTCACGGCAGATAGTAGTTACTGGTGAGCGGAATGCGGCTCTACCAGTTTTGTTTAGCATTGCAAAGTTTACATTTACTTTGGTTGTGCTAGTAACCCTAATATTAAAATGTATATAATCCGCTTTTTGCTTTCTTTATTCTGCGCGAGCGTTTTAAGTAGCGGGAACTTATCCCTTTGTCAACCACTGTGTACAATAATTGCGCGATAGTTAATTTCATATATCCGAGGAACGGAACGTTTTCATATAGACGCACCCGTTAGGCAGAAAACTTTGATAGTTAAGTAACTAAGTATTTTAACAGTTACAACGTTCTGGGACAGAGCGTCCAGAGGCTAAAAAACCTGATCTAAATTAGGTACTTTCGAGGGTACGTTCCACAAAATCAATATAGATGGCACTGTACAGGTTCTTCGTTTAACCTTCTAATTTCATGGATAACAGACATATGCATCTTTCATCTTCGTTTTTGGGTACAAATGGTGACCCTTTTTATTACGCCCAGGCACAATTACATCTTTCACCCATTACTATTCTGATTAAAACAAAGAGAAGCAATATAGGGAGCAACATAATTCTATACATAATGTGATCCACATATCAAGCAACAACTGCTTTTATAATGCTTCTGCCATTACATTGTATTTTGGAATAATTATGTACCCGAGTAATGAGAAAATAGGTAACTGTCACGTTTAAACTGAACAACGCCATCTATATTATTTTTGGTGAAGCCTGGAAAGTCCCTCATTTATACCATAAATTGTATCATAAAACAATACATATGTTTTTCTATCTATAGCTTCTTTTCCCCGGCTATACAGGTTGTGAGAAGCTGCAGTAGTTTTAGGCGGATGAGACGTTCGTTATGTAAAAATTGACGATTCAAAGTGTAACTACGTATGTTACCTACTGAATAAAGATATTTTTGAATTTGAATTTGCATTCTATAAGTACATATATTTTTATTACTGTCACTGATGACGATTGTCATAATTGTTTTCAACTTTAAGACCGTATTCAATTTTATTCAAGTGCTTTATAATTGTTCAACAAGAATAATAAAAAATAAACCTACTAAGCTTTAATTTAAAAATACACCTCGGGCGTCTTATGAAGACCTAACGGTATTCAAATCGGTTTCCGAACGCGCGTGAACTTTGACAGCTGTCATGTTGACAGCTCGCGGTCCGTTTTGACAGCTAACGTCAGTGAGAACGGCAATTACGTACCGGTAGAGAATGAATGTAACATGTGTAGTTGCTTACAATGAAATGTAAAAGGTGATGTTTACAACTTATTATTATATAATTTGTGTTTTGTTACGTTGATTTGGGTTTACGGTGAACTGAAATTGGTATGATTTTTATGTCATACTGTTTTTTTTTGGAAAGGGTTTAACTGCTCTGGCCTAGTAACCTTTTAAGCCTGTCATAGTTTTAGTTATGTGGTGTTGCGCTACGGGGGAGTTAAAGACGCCACATTCTTTGTTTTTTAGATAAAAAAGCAATATTGCTATCTGACATTTATTTGCAATGCGCACTTACTTTTATATGCGCAAATGTCAAATAATCTCCCATTCTGCGAAAAGGTACTATTTATAACATATTTAAGTACCCAATAAGGGAAGGAAACTCAACTCCTAAGGAGATGAAAGATATTCGATGTGGAAGAAGTCATAGACCAAAGCCCTGACACCAGGGTTGATGAGGTTGGTACTCTACCTCACAACCCACACGATAGAAGAAGAAGATAAACCAAAGCAAGTTTATATATACTATAGAAAAAATACGAGTTAATTATAAATGTAGGTAAATTGTTATGCAGATTTTAATAGTTCATAACTTGAGATAATCTCGAGCAGAGCTATAATGATGTGAAAGTTAATTAAGTTCTTAAATATGTTTTTGGGATTTTTTAACTAATTTTTTATTTTTTTTATTACATTTAAGATTGGATTGTAATAATGTCTATTGTAATATCTTATTATATTGATAATTTGGTACCAATTGGTTTGTCTAGAATTCCCGAAAAAAAGCCTTCGTCACCCTATTAAGGAGATAGCGTGATGAAGAAGTTACTAAGCTGTACAATACTAAGAACAGTCCCACTCAAAACGTGTAACATTAAGTTCAAAAACCTCATTCAATTAATTAGTATGGTATTATCATACTTTGAACATCAACCGTAATGGTTGAATTTAAATTAGTTCGCTTTTTTGGATGTGGCATTTTTTTCACCAGAGAGAATGTAAAAAATACGAACAGCTGAAGACTAGAACGGCTTTTCGCCGCAGTCTGTGCTTCACATTATAATCGTGGAGATTTTAAGGCTAGTGAGTAAGCTTTTGCTAGGTGAGGAGGTGAGGGTACTAATTGACGTGTCTGATATGTTTCTTTTTGGCTATGACTTGTGCCGTTATAAAACTTTTAAAACGTCAAAATAAATTACATTAAATTATTTTCAGATACGTCAGTTAAGATCAGCAATGGATTGTCTATCATACTTGTTTACTTACTGACATACCTACTTATTTATTAGGTTTACAAAACAGGTTAAAATTACAAAATTAAAAGATAATTATTTATATTCACAGTGGTACATGAGACAGGTACTTGTTTTCTAAAGAACCTACAGACACAATACATCTGCTATCCCCGTAGTGGTAGACAAAACCACAAATCAGTGACAACTCCAGAACCTAAATGCCACATCAATCCTACATCGAACTATCACAAATCCACGGTTGTCTTATAAAGGCGTGGTCGCAATGGCGTCTGGGCACGCGATCCCTGTGTTCAGTATGAATGCTTCTTCATCCACATTAATTCTTGATGAATACTTAAATTATGTGATTAGCTAAGTGGTTCTTAAGTAATATACTGTTTATCAGCTGTTCATTTTGCAAGTGATAGATAGATATAGGGATCTACGTAGAGATGACCCGATTCGACTGATGCGGGTGTATGTGGTAGAGTTGAATGAGGAAGACGATGGTCGTAATATACGATCCCGACGACCCGATTATTCTAGCCATAGAGGCGGCCAATCAGCTCGCGACAACAAACACTTCAGGACCCCGATACCGACCCCGCCGGCGCGGCGTGGTCGACGATTTCCCTTATTCAGCGCTTATCGATATGGCCCCATTAGGGTCGATTAATTCTTTCAAATATTCTTCCTCTCAGACGACGCCCTGAGCCGAGGTTCGCGCCCAACTGGGCACCCTCAGGACGAAAGCGTCCCTTCCACGCGGTAGCGAAAGGTTTGATTTGAGAGGAAGTCTCGTATGATGTGCACGAGACGGTCTGGCACTCCCAGTGATTAAAGCTTGTAGATCAATCCGTTGTGCCAGACTTTGTCGAACGCTTTCGCCACATCGAAGAAGAGGGAAACGGTCCACCTATGTCTAAACATTTGCTTAAGTATTCAAATTCAAATACAAAAAATATATTTATTCAATAGGTAACATAGTTACACTTTAAATCGTCAATTTTTACATAACGAACGACTCATCCGCCTAAAACTACTGCAGCTTCTCACAACCTGTATAGCCGGGGAAAAGAAGCTGCAAGAAAAACCTCGGCACACGGCTCTAAACGTTCTTTTAAAATAACATATGCTCCCGTCCTTCTTCATAACTGACACGTAGCTCAGTCAGAAGTATCGACCGGCGTGAGGATGCCATCTTGCACCATCTGGTCGAGCGCATACGTCAACAGGCGCGCGCGCATGAACACGGGCCGCGCCGGAACCCGACGCCCCGCTTGCAATAGAGCAGTGTGGTAGAGTAATAGTTTATGCCATATGAATTGTGCCCATTCCATCATGATGGACCAGTGTATTGCCGATGTGCTGATCACCAGTCGCCATACGGTTCATCATATCCATTAACTTAATGAGTAGGTCAGAGTGACTTTATGTAGTATGTTTACCAATCTTCAGTGAGTGCAGACCGCATATCAATTTCAATGAACCTATTTAAAGCTGCCTCCAAACCTTCCATTACTCAGTAATAACGGTCAATCAGAAGTCATTCAATCGTTCTTTGATCGCATTGATTGATGAACGAATGATTCAATCTCCATTGTTCTGTATTTAGGTTATTATCTTGCCGGTGTAACGGTTTTGATTATGTCATTTAAGAACATATTCACAACCTTTGTGGTCTAACAATTATGGTCTAGTGGTTAGAGCGTTGGGCTCGCGATCTGGAGGTCCGGGTTCGATTCCCGATGGGGTTATTGTCAAAATCACTGTAGGTAAAGAGTAAAGACATTGCAGGCCTGAAGGATATGTTAAGCCATTAGTCCCAGCTATTAGTCGTAAAAAGAAACGCCTCCGCCAACCCGCAGAGGAGCAGCGTGGTGGAGTATGCTCCATACCCCCCCGGTTGATTGAGAGCAATTGCTTTGCCCAGCAATGGGACATATATGGCTGTTTGTGTTTGTGTCATTAAAATATAAGTATGTACATACTCGACGTTGCTTGGTCTGGGTATCTCAATTTTTTGACCAATAAAACACGTGTAAAAAATAATTTTAGACGAGTTTAAATATATTTAAAATAAGAATTACAAGCCACTATAAAATTTTATTTCTTATTTGTTCTTAATAGCTATTCGAATTCCATATTTTTATAAACATGCGAAGTGTTTCGATATTTTTGATGAGATGCATATAAAGTTTGGAGCGTTACTATTTAAAACCATTGATTTCCGTTTCCGTTCTACGAAGGACATGTAACACCGGTTCCGGTTGTTGACGTAATGTGAGTATTGTCAACTAATTCAAAAGTAACCAATAGCTTCAATTGGGTGCATGACCGGGTCAAGGAAAGATAAATTATAAAATACTTAAGTACTTACTTAAATACGTCTAAAATTAATAGTCTAAACTTTTTTACTAAATTTAAAACATCTATTTTTTTTGGACATATTTAAGAATTATTTAAATACTCACTTACCATACACTCACACGCAGAAAACCACGTGATGTCAATAATCAATGATCCAAACTTGATTTCGAACTCATAAGTTCGAATTCAGTGGTTTAGACCCCGAGCCGAGATTCGAACCCGTAACAGTACCTTGCAAGTCACATTTTCTATATTTATTTTTCGAAATTAACACTTAAAGTTAGATAAAACTACTCGTAAATTGTTCCTCTTTGTGCAATAAAGTATTTGTTATGTTGTTATGTTATGTAGTGTATAAATATTAATGTTTGTGTGTGTGATTGTGTGAGTGTGTGTAGGTGTGTGTGTGTAGTAGTCAGGTACCCTCATGATAGGTCATTTTTAACCAGAGACGGAGTCATTAGTCAGAAGCGCAGTTAATTTAACCCGCAGTAATGACTGCCACACCTTTGCCAGTTAATAGCTTTAAACCTTAACCAGTTTTCCAGGAGAATAACAACGTAACAAAGCGTCACGCCTGTATTCCTGAAGGGTAGACAGAGGGATATAGCATACACATTACACAAGGGCTTCGGTGGTCAAGTCAACTGAGCCTTGAGCTCAGGATCCGGAGGTCCCTGGTTTGGTTAGGATAATGCGGGCTAAATCACTTGATGTGGGTTAATAGATGGATATTAATCCATCGATTAATATCTGGCTTATCTGCAGGGGAGCTAGCCAAGATGCAAATGTTCCAATTCCCCCTGACAATTCAATAGGCCCCTGACATGACTCATGTAACGACTTCATACTTACATCAGTAAGTAATAAACGGGACCAACGACTTAACGTGCCTTTCGAAGCACGGATCTTTGTACTTTTTGGACAATCAGGTGATCAGCCTGTAATGTTCTAACCAAACTAGGGATCACAAAGTGATTTCTGTGATTTATCTCCACCGGGATCCGAACCCGGGACCTCCGGATCGTGAGCACAACGCTCAACTACTGGACCACGGAGGCGTTGGAACCCACACAATAGAAGAAGATTACACACCCACTCTTCACGAACACACACACTCTTCACACTTCACGATAGTGTTATCACACCCCGGACACTTCATACAAACAACCTCGTTTTACACAGACACTACACATTGACGTTATCGTACACGCGCATCTGTGTGTGTGACGTCTGACGCCATACGATTCAATTCTAAACTATGTTCGAGGGGGAGTGAGGTAATCCTAACACAGACGCTGGTGGGGAGCGATGAGTTCCCGTTCTATAAGTAGTATTGTTCGTTATTCTTTGGTATTATTTAGAATAATGGATTGCATCCCTATTTGGTGGATATCCCAACTATTCGCACAAAGCGCTTCGCAATGTCTTTCATTATGCGCACTGCTAAGGAGTGGAATTCTCTGCCGTCTTCTGTATTTCCGAATGCACATAACCCGGGTTCTTTCAATGCCAGAGTGAACAGGCACCTTCTGGGCGAGCTCGCTCCATCTTAGGCCTCGTTATTGCTTTCGGGCAAGTCTGGGGCCAAGAACAAACCCATCAAAGGTAAAATAATATTAAAAAAATAGTTGAAACACAAAAACTCACGCCTGTATCCATAATGGGGTAGGCAGACATACAAGTAATCAGAAGACAACTTGCAGCCACTTTTGCTACGAAGTTTTAAGATGGATGATTCTAGAACAAAAACTAGGTCTAGGTATTGTAAGTATGAGTGTCCATTGTTTATGAAAACAGAGTGATTCTGGCTCATTCATGCGATAAATTTCATTCAATTGAAATCTTATTCTTGAATCGGCCTTGATAGAGACCTTGGAATTGATCAAGTTGCACGCATGGAGACGTAAAGGGGGTACCTACCTACACACACACACACACACACACACACAAACACATACACACACACCTACACATTAACATTTATACACTACATGACATAACAAATACTTTATTGCACAAAGAGGGAAATACAAAACAAAAGAGAAATAGAAAGAGTACAATAGGCGGCCTCATTGCTTAGTAGCAATCTCTTCCAACCAATCTTTAAGTATAGGAGATATACTACTTTTTTTTTTCTTGTTTGTTTCGTCAGCACTTACTTACTGCTTGTTATGGTCGTAT
Source organism: Pectinophora gossypiella (assembly GCF_024362695.1). Classification (NCBI taxonomy): domain Eukaryota; kingdom Metazoa; phylum Arthropoda; class Insecta; order Lepidoptera; family Gelechiidae; genus Pectinophora; species Pectinophora gossypiella. Next base: position 2,603,683 of record NC_065428.1, on the reverse strand, counting down.
CTTCGTAAGGTCCAGATGAATTTAACTATTCGGCGGCCGCTTTTATCTTTAGTAGATTTATTTGCTTCTTTAGATTTCCGGTTCTGTTGTCATCATCATCAATTTAAGAGCCACGCTCTTGTCGGTGCAGCATTCTCCATTCCTGTCTATCAAGCACCAATTCTTTCACTTCCTTATAAGACACGACGTTCGCCTTCTCTTTAATCTGTTCCATGTAAGCTCTTCTTGGTCTTCCCCTTCCTCTCTTTCCTTGTAGCTTGCTTTCTATGATGTTTTTAATAAATTTCTCGTGCCTTATTCGCTGTCATCATAGAAGGATAAATTGAAGGGAAGAGAGGAAGGGGTAGACCTAGGATCTCCATTTATGAAACAAATAAAAGAGAAAGTGTAGGTCGTGTCGTATCAGGAGGTGAAGGATTTGGCGGGAAGAAGAGAGGAATGGCGATTACTCCACCGACAAGAGCGCAGAGAGAGAGAGATTCAGTGTCCAATCATCTTGCCTCTTCTGTCCTCAATGACATTAACTATTGTGACACGTTGTGTTCCGGGTCGTGCAAGGCTAGGTCAACTCTTTCATATCTCAGCATCGAATCACTGGCGTACATACCACAGGGGGATTAAAATGGCCACATCGAAGAAATGTTGTTTGCATTGCGCATTTACTTTTATATGCGCAAATGTCAAATTGCAATATTGCTTTCTTAGATGAATTGCTTCGATGTGGCCATTTTAACCCCTAAGGTTTTCAAAAAGGCGCTTTCGTGATGTTCACTAAGGCAACGATATGTTCTGTGTAAACTCCCTGGCATCTCATGCAACATTGCATAACTTCTGATAAGACAACTTGACTGATAACAGCAAGTATGTCACTCTCATAATAAGTATAACGCAATAGATATTTACGAAATAACACAATGCATTTGAATAGTTATACTATTATAGAACAGCGGCCGCTTTCATCTCTAGTAGATTTATTTTGTCATCAATTTTAGAGCCACGCTGGTCGGTGCAGCATTATTCATTCGTCAAATCAAATCAAATATTCTGTATTGCACAGAACTAAATTTCAACAATCAGACATAACACACGAATACAGTACAATTTGGGCGGCCTTATTGCTCTAGAGCAATTTCTGCCAGACAACCACCTAAAGGAAACAAACATTTACAAACAACTTGGATGCGGGATGTTGCAATAAAAAATAAATACCTAAAAGTAAAACTAAAGTTAATATAATAAATACTCTACAGGGTGTTAGTGACATCGTAACGAATACTCAGAGGGATGATTCAGACCATGATTCTGAGTTAATATCAAGTGAAATTTTCCGTCGCAAAATTCATGTTATTTTTTTAGTTTTTTTAAATTATTTTCAATTCTATACTTTTGCGATGGAAAATTCCACTTGATATTAACTCAGAATAATCAGCTGAATCATCCCTCTCAGTATTCGTTACGATGTCACTTACACCCCATACTAGTACATACAGTAGCCATACAAGTAGGTATGGGTGTTAGTGACACTGTAACGAATACTGAAGGGGATGATTCAGACCATGATTCTGAGTCGATATCAAGTGGAATTTCCTGTCGGAGAAGTCATGAAAATTTTAGAGCTTTTTCAAATTATTTTCCGCTCCATACTTTTGCGACGGAAAATTCCACTTGATATCAACTCAGAATCATGGCCTGAATCATCCCTGAAGGTTTTCGTTACGATGTCACTAACACCCTGTATACTATACGTACATATATTAATAAATACTCAATATAATATAATACATATTTACTAACAATATACAATATTTTATAACAATATTTTAAATATCATAATAATTCTTGTCTATCAAAGGCCAATTCTTTAACTTTCTTATAAGACACGACGCTCGCCTTCTCCTTAATCTGTTCCATCTAAGCTCTTTTTGGTCTTCCCCTTCCTCTCTTTCCTTCTAGCTTCCCTTCTATGACGTTTTTAATAAATTCGTCGTGTCCTATTAAGTGTCTAATCATCTTACCCCTTCTGCACTCAATAAGTTTAAATATGTCTCGTTTCCCTTTCGGTTTTATTGCAAACTTCTTCTTGTTTGTTTTTATTTTCACGCGACCAAACTTATTGAAGTCTAGTTTTAACACATGAAGTAAGTAATTTTGAGCAATTTATTGTCTCTCACAAAAAACCTATTATTATTATAATTTGTTTCATAACACACCCTTTTCTGTGTTTATTAAATTAATTAATTAAAACAGGAAAATATTAACTGTGCTTCCATTTTGGAAGCTAAGAAGGAAGTCCTTTTGTATATGATAATACTTTTTTAAAGAAATTAATACCATAGGCATTTTTATTTTTTATCCAAATTGGTCTAGTGCAATGTTACGTTCCAATCGTTAATGTGTCTTTGTATTGTTACAGGTAAGCAAAATGCCTTTGCAACAACTGCAGTTTGCAAGTTTTTGGTGAGTGAAGAGTAAAACGTAAATAATAATGGGTGGAGTACAATGGGTGCCCTTATCCAAATATCAAGCAACATTTATTTTATAAGCCTCTGGCCGGACCGCTGCTGAAGGCTCTCACCCGGTACAACGTTTAAGACAACAGGTCTGAGGGTGCCCAGTTGGGCGCGAACCTCGGCTCAGGGCGTCGTCTAACGAAGAATATTTGCAAGAATTAATCGACACTAGTGGGTCGATAGCGATAAGCGCTGAATGAGGGAAATCGTCGACCACGGGCGCGGGGTCAGTATCGGAGTTCTAAAGTGCTTGGCGAGCTGATTAGCCGCCCCTATGGCTAGAGTAATCGGGTTTCCCTCCCATAGGGACTAGTTACTTGTATAAAATATACAATTCATTAGCTAATCTATTTACTCCCGATGTGAACACGGAAGCAAGATTAGGTGTTATCATTAATTTTGTAACGGCAGATAACGGTTATCAAGAAAGGGCAAACATTGCGTCAATCTTGTTATACTTACACTGAAAGCGGACGAAAATTCGTCCGCATTGTACGCGCTGTCAGAATTTTACGCGGAATTTTAAAGTATTAACCTCCGTGCGTTGTCTGACACGTGGTCGCCATTCGAGAATCTTTCCGCCTTGGCGGCTATCGGTTCTCCTCGCTACGCCACGTGTCGGACGACGCTCAGTGGGTAGGCCCGCTACAAGGTGGACCGACGATCTGGTGAAGGTCGCGGGAAGCCGCTGGATGCGGGCAGCGCAGGACCGATCGTCGTCGAGATCCTGGCCACCACTGGACCACGGAAGCCGTTAATTTAATAATAGCATGTAACATAATAAAGTGAAGTTTTGATGAAGATGCCTTCGAAAGCACGGAATCATCTTACTTTTTTCGGAAAATCAGGTGATTCAAGATTGCAATGTTCTTCCAAACAAAGGACAGTCTCACAAAATTATTTCGAGAATGTCCGCACCGGGAATTGAACCCAAGACCTCCGGATCGTGAGCCCGACCAACCACTGAACTACGGAGGCCAGCTGTGTTATTATTATAGTGATCAATATAATCGTCAACTGCGTCAAACTTTTTGACAGTAACCACAGGTAAAAAAATACCAATGTCAAAGTCCCCAATGTTTATGTAACACACACAAATTATTTCCCCGGTCGTTACTCATTTTGACGGTAATTTTGTTTAGTCTGCGACTTGCAGCTGTGCATTTGTTTTTCGAATTTAACGAAATGGATTTTTTCCGCGATTGATTTATGAAGAGAATTATGGTATTCCCGTAGTCATTTGTTTTTTAACTTTTAGGGGGTTTGGAAAGGAGTTATAAAGATCGATGGACAAGAAAGTTCGAAGAGAAAAGAGAAGAATGAAAGAAAGAGGAGAAAGAGAAAAGTATGTTTATTACTTTTAATTTTTAGCGATTTTGTAAAATTCTGGATTTCTTTCAGTAGGTAACACCCATGTAAGCCCGTGTAGGCCTCCGTGGTCTAGTGGTTAGAGCGTTAGGCTCACGATCTGGAGGTCCGGGTTCGATTTCCGATGGGGACATTTTCGAGATCACTTTGTGAGACAGTCTTTTGTTTGGTAAGGACTTTTCAGGCTTGAATCATCTGATTGACCGAAAAAGTAAGATGATTCCGTGCTTCGGAGGGCACGTTAAGCCGTTGGTCCCGGCTATTAGGCGTAAAAAAACCTCCACCAACCCGCAGTGGAGCAGCGTGGTGGAGTATGCTCCATACCCCCTCCGGTTGATTGAGGGGAGGCCGGTACCCAGCAGTGGGACGTATATAGGCTGTTTATGTATGTATGTATGTTCAGTAGGTAATGAAAAGTGCGTTAGGATTACACTGCTGAGTTAAATAAATTCTGTTCATTGGGACATCAATTAGGCTACAGAAAAGAAAGAAGTATGGAATATCTGAGATGTAATAGGTACAGTTTTCTTGCGGTTGATATATAACTGCATATAAACTGCAAAATAACTCAAATCCAGCAGAAATAGTAAGTATACAGTTGTATTGTAGCTGGCTTGCAGTTTAAAGTCCGTTTGAAGTCAAAAGTCGACCACGCATTCTTTTCTTGCATCGCAAATTACGTGAACATTGTTCAAAATCAATAGTGTACTTGAAAAAGTGAAAAGAAAACCAGAAAAAGTATGTCTGCGGGTTCAAGTCAGAATTTTTTTCGATTTAAATTTTCTCTTCGTGAGTTTCGCTAAGCACGGGTCTGCACCCGTGCATGACTGCTCATGAGCAATATAATGTACCCACTTTAGGACTCTGTCGCACTAACATATTTGACATTTAGTGAGACTTACAGTTCAATTTGTCAAAAAAGTTAATGTGACATGGTACCAAAGTGTGTAAAGCTCGTGACCGTACAGCGGTATAAAAACAAAAATCAGAAAAAGTGTCTGAAAACAATTAGCTAGTACCAAAGTGAAGTTGGTGATAAACGTCAATGTTTACAAATAACTATGGGTTAATATTTTGAAAACACTGCTGATAAGAAAGTTGTTAAAATGAAGTTTTTAGACAATGAATGTAAACGACAGCTTACGACATCGTATCAACAGTGGCTGCAAGTTGTCTTTGATTACTTGTGGCTCTGCCCACCCCATTAGGGATTACGGGCGTGAGTTTATGCATGCATGCATGCAATGTAAACGAGATGTAGAATTCAGAGCGCATTCCAAAACTCGTAAAGTGTATATATACCCTCAGGTTGCCTGGAAGAGATTGCTATATAGCAATAAGGCCGGCTATTGTTCTGTTAAGTCCTAAGTGTTGGTTGCCGGTGGTGCCGGTTACATCTTACTGAGTATGTAGTCGTTACATGAGCCTTGTCCGGGGCCTTTGGCGGCTCAATAATAACCCTGAGACCAGGGTTGATGAGGCTGGTATTCCACCTCACGACCCACACGATAAGAATAAGAAGAAGTGTTGGTTTTGGTATACTTATTTGTTATGTATCTTCTCTGTGTGTTCGGGCAAAGCTCAAAAACCACTGAACGGATTTGCATGCAGTTTTTTCTCTAATGATAGGAAATTTTCAAAGAAGGTTTTAAGGTAAAAATTGTATCCAGGTTAAACCGAGCTGAGTCACTGGTTCTATGAAAGTGACGCAAAGAACTCAACACTATTTTTACTTAACACAAACAGCATGAAAAACTACGCACTTTAACTTAACGTTTTGTGTACTTTGGTATGTACTTGGTCTAAACTTAGAAGCAGCTTGGAACAATGGTTTGTTTAGTACGTTACTTACCCCACCACAGCGCCCGTGAGGGAGCTTGTAAGGGAATGACGCAGGGCTAAATATAAACATCTTTATACGAAGCTTTCGTTTGTAGGGCAATGAGTCGAGTGGAGTATGTCACACAGGAGCGTAACGAACTCGAATTCCGTACAAGAACATTATTTTTGAATAAAGAATACGAGCGAATTCGATTTCATGATTTTGAATTTTTGGTACCCCGCTTGCCACAAGTTGGTAGTGTGACTAGGGATCGACGATCCAACGGCGTTATGTTAGAAGTTGTATATATGCGTCTTGCTGTGCAAACTTCGATATCGCGTTTCATGACTGCTTGAAGATTGCATTATTGAATGTGGCGCCATCTGTTGCATGTGGGCGGAACTAGGTGGCCAACTAGTTGGGTCCGCCACAAATTCATGTTTGGATCATAGATAATAATTGATATCACGTGGTTTCGACCTTGGCACCCTCAGGCCTGTTGTATTTTTTTTGTAGAGTGAGGGCCCTCAAGTTACAGGCAGGAAATTACAGGCTGATCACTTGATTGTCCAAAAGTAAGATGATCCGTGATTCGGAAAGCACGTTAAGCCGTTAGTCCCGGTTACCACTTACGTTTGTACGTAGTCGTTACATGAGTCATGTCAGGGGCATATAGCGGCTCAATAATGACCCTGACACCAGGGTTGATGGGGTTGGTAACTCACAACCCACACGATAAAAGAAGAAGAGCCCTCAGTCATTTGTCCGGCCAAGTAGTTACTGGCATTTTCGGCAAATCAACAATAAGTCACTTAAAAAAAAAGAGCACTTGTGCCTGGTTAATGGCAATAGGCTCACCCCCTATTATATGGACCTTAATCATAGAATAAGTAAGATATTTTTGTTTGGAGTTTCCGGGATATGCTTCTTCTTCTATCGTGTGGGTTGTGAGGTGAATTACCAACTTCATCAACCCTGGTGTCAGGGTTATTATTGAGCCGCCAAAGGCACCTTACTTACTTACATCAGTAAGTAGTAACCGGGACCAACGACTTAACGTCGTGTCTTCCGAAGCACGGATCATCTTTCTTTTTGGGAAATCAGGTGATCAGCCTGTAATGTTCTAACCAAACTAGGGATCACAAAGTTATTTCTGTGATATGTCCCCACCGGGATTCGAACCACGGAGGCCGTTTATATGATATATGGATATGCTTACGCTTCGGTGTAAAAGCATCCAAAGCACATTTTAATTTTAACACAGTACTGGGCGAGGGTACAGAACTTAACACAATCGACTGACTTATATTCCGTCAATGAATTATGACATTTATGCCTTTAGAAATAAACTTTAAAGGTCGTTATTGCTTTCAGTTTCAGCATGTGTGGCAAATTACTGGTACTGTAATTTACCATGCCGTGGTAGCTCAGTTGGAAGAGCTCTTGACTCTCACTGTGAGGTCGCAGGTTCGAATCTCAGCTCGGGCTTAAACCAATGATTTTCGAATTTGTTTTCGAACTCATGTTTGGATCATAAATGATTATCACGTGGCCAGCGGTGATGGAAAACATCGTGAGGAAACCCATACCCGAGAAATGCGTTTCGGAGGTATGTGACTTAACCTGTATTGGGCTGGTGTTCCCTTCGCGGGTTGAAAGGTCACACAGGCAGGAATGGATTCTATATATAAATTAAAAATTTAAAAACCCCCGACCAAAAGAAATATACTCAATTATTTTGACAAAAGGATAAAAATGCAAAAAATAACTTATCCCACATATGCTTGCAACCAAACAGCGTGTAACATTCCTATCACACTTAACAAACGACCTCATGATCTTGAAGACCTGAACCGATTTTCACCAAACATAGCTAAGAACATTCTCGACTGATATTCCTTTTAAACAAAAAAAAAACCGCATTAAAATCGGATCATCCGTTTGGGAGCTACGATGCCACAGACAGACACATACACATTTAATTTACACAGACGCGTCAAACTTTTTTGCGTCGGGGGTTAAAAACCGGACCTGTCAAATCTTCAGGTTAGGTAAGCAAACCCTGTCAAATATTCATTGCACAATTACAGGAATACGTAATTATTACTTATGACATTTTAAATACAAGAGGTAGTCTTGTAGACACGTGAACTCAATGTAGAATCAATAAATCTGATGTCTATCCCGTAAAAAAAAACATATTACGAAGCTGTGGATAAGTTATAACCTAAGTGCAAGATGACTTAGTACTTACTGTGAAAACTCGCTCGACGTAGAGGGAAAATAAGGTCATTCGCCGTAAAGAGACTAGCCGGTCGCCGTTCGGAAAGTCGCTGTCAACGCTACAATTGAGTATATGAATTTTCTGTGGTACAAAGTTCTTGTAAAACAATATTGACTAAACTTCAAGGATTTCTTGTGTTTACTTAAGTTTTACTACGCGGCTAGCTTATGCAAAATCTAAGTATGACAACGTTATGAATTACTGTGTTTTGTGTGCAACACAAACGTATATAGATACGTATTATACATACATACATAAACTCACGCCTATTTCCCACCGGGATAACACAGACTATGGAATTCCATTTGCTTCGATCCTGACACACTTCCCTTGCTTCCTCCACATTCATCAATCGTTTTATACACGCACGCCGGTTCAGAATAGATCGTACTGAACCTTTTCTAAGGACTTCTCCAATTTGGTCAATGTACGTCCTTCTAGGTCTTCTTCTGCCAGCCCTACCTTTGCTTTATATACCGCTTTCGTAATCCTATTATCCTTCATCCTCTCTGTGTCCAAACCAACTTTAACATTCCCTTCTCAATCTTAGTCACTTTGTTGTCTTCAACACCACATCGATCGTCGTATTAATGCTATCAAGTACCTATGTTTTATATTTTGACATGTAAACAGATCCATTAATAGAAATACATTGTATCTTGAGTACAGTCATGAGCAATATAATGTACCCACTTTAGGACTCTGTCGCACTAACATATTTGACATTTAGTGAGACTTACAGTTCAAAAAAGTTAATGTGACATGGTACCAAAGTGTATACATATTAATGCTCGTGACCGTACTTGTTATAAATAATGACTGCACTGCCGTGTCACGCACAAGTCTGCTATCTTAAAATAGTCGAGTTACGAATAACCAGTGCAAAAGGGGTTTATATCCTATGATTTACATAGTTCAGTAAAAACATTTTAAAATTTATTGATACTTTTTGAGATACAGAGGTTGACAAAGTCTGCTAACTTGATTTTTTTGCATGTGGGTCACGCCTAACTCATCTAACTAAAAGTTACAATAGATAGGCGTGACTACGACGAAGGCAATCCTAGCGATTCGCGACATTCTTTGTACTTGCAAACCCGGCGCCCAGGGAGGAAACACTTCCTGAATCTGAGAAAGAAATCGAGGACCCAAAATGCTTTGAACCAGGCATAAAGGGGAAATATTTTTTGGTTCGAATAAGAATGGGAAACTTCTCTAGAACAGTGATACTACCTGGAACCGTTGGTCAAAGGATCGAGTTTTGCAAGAACCATCAGTGGGAATACAATACCAGGCTGGAAAACTGTTTGTTGTGAGAAAGCATACTCAAATGTGATGAGGATGATAAGGTCTTGTGACTTTTCTTGTTGAATAAAGAATTGCAATAGATGTAACCCTTTCATAACTGAGCAAGCGATAACATCATCGCTATTAATATTATTTTTAGTTTTGATCAGCAATTGCAGCATAAAAATCGTAAATAATTCATGAGCACAGGGTTATTTTGTTTATTGCTTTTGTTCCTATATGATTCTCGTTCGCCGAATGCGATTTTTTGTAAAACATTTGTTAAACCTTTGCTGAGTTCGGCTTCTTCAAGGGTTCTATGTATATAACCCAGCAAAGGTATAATATACATATTATACCCCCTTGGAAGCGGTTTTTGTGGTTTGTCGCGAAACGGATTCAGGTTTTGTGGACTGATGGTCTGTGTTGTCGATTTTTGTGATAATCTGTCAGATCGTCAATCTCTTTTACTCTCGAGAATTCAAGAGTTTGCTGTGCAACCGGGAACTGTATCAGCTGCCATGAGGGTGTACCCTGGTTCCAGAGCTTTGTGTATTCTGCAGTCACAAGTGAGGACGAGTTGATTGATCTCATCATAGCCAAGAAGAGAATTATATTTTTCTTTTGTGAGGTATAATTGTCACAATTCAAAGCCAAGTTCTTGTGGTTGCAAGGGTTGTTCAATACAGAGACAGAATGCTGATGCTGTATTATGGACTTTTCAGCCTGCAGTAGAACTGCCTTTCTCGAAAAATAATCCTTTACGGTTGGTTTCCACATCCATAGTATGTAAATATGATCCTAAGCTAAAAGTTTTTTGGCAGTACTTTCAATTTTAACTCCATCTTCTGAATATCTACGGATTTCATATGTGGAATAAGTCCCATAGATGTTTAGAGGGAGATCTAAATAATGAAGGTACCTACTGTTGACGAGGTTTTTGCTGTGGATGTGCAGGAGGCTATAAATTTGCATGCCCAGGCTAGCTGTGGGGATTGCTGTTTTCAAGAACGTTGGTTCTGTTCATTGAGACGTTTGTCTCAAGAGTGAAATATGATACTGAGGCGAAGCAGGCGGAGGAGGCCAGTTTTTATAGTTTTATTTTCTACTTTCTTCGAGGGTTGTCCCTCGCAATAGAAAACCAAATTCCTACTCTGAAGTACAAACTTCACAGGATCCATTCTTGTACATTCTTGTTGAGAGTGGAGATCCATTTTCAGCAATGATCGTCTTGATTGACTCTTCTATGCTTGTGGCTGCAAAAAGCATATGGAGTATGTTTCGAGCCGGTGCAAACTTCCATCGTATCTGGTACAGTTCGTGCTTGCATAGCAGACAAGTTTTCGGGAGAGGGGAGTTATGCAGTCTAGCAGATTGTGTGGAGAAAGAGTAAATAAGTCGTCGGAAGGTACGACAATGCAGACTCTTGGCCACGAAAACATTATTTTATTTTGCGACGAACTACTGGAAGGTGTTTCCAAGGGGGTGTGGTGTGTTGGCCTTAAGGATGGTTGAATTTAGTAAGGGTTCAACAGATGTTTTAGTAAGGGGTGGTGCATGTGTGCCAATGATTTCGGAGTGATGAAAATTGTGAGGAGGAATTAATCGATTCCTGAAGGTTATGCCATTTTTAGCTATGGCATTGTGATTGATGATTGCAAACATGCTGTTGGAATCCCATTTTTTTCATTGTATTGAGAAGAAGTTTGAATATAATATATTTCACAAATATTTTTTCTAAACATTCATTATATTTTAGATTATTTTATTTAAAATTATAAAATTACATAATTCTGAGCTCCTGATTGCTGATTGATGAATGTGTACGAAGCAAAAAAAGTATGTCAGGGTAGAAAAAAGAAATTCCCAACTTGTACATTAATATTTCCAATTTTGCAGATATCAAAATTAAACTAAGTACTTAATATAAATATGTATATTCCTTGTATCCATTTCACTTAGTCTACTCAACCCGGGCTACCTCAAAAAGCAGTCCTTATAGAAAGCTTATAACGATCATCTCTTACAACTAATAATTAGCATAGATAGATTAAAGTTATAATAACAAACCGGCTGCATGTGCCAAACTCTGCTAACTTAATATAGCACAGACCGCGTGACCACATCTCTATGGAAGAGTGGTCATGCACAACTCTTAAACTCGATTTAAATAAAAACTATTATAATAAAGAAAAAAATCAATAGTGCCTGTTATTCAGAGTACATTTTAGATTATTTTCTGATATTTTGATGACAGATATTTCACTTAATACGAACTATACAGACGATTAACTGAAAAAAACTTTAAAGGCGATTTACTCAAAACAGCATTTTTTGAGATAGCAGAGATTCGTATGACACGGCAGTGCAGCTGAAGATAGCTACTTACCGAATTTAAATTAATAACTTCTACTTCTAACGCTTTTAAATATAATCACCTAACCTGTATTGGGCTGGTTTTCTCTTCGCGGGTTGCAAGGTCAGACAGGCAGTCGCTTCTGTAAAAAAACCGGACCTGTCAAACCTTCAGGTTAGGTAAGCGGACCCTGTGAGAAACGGGATAATGCTAGGGAGAATTATATTATTTTTTATATACTTAAGAGGATTACTTATTATATTATTGACGTGTTTTACAACGATTTAGTGTGTTTGCTATTAAGTTATAAAATTGAATAAATGAATTGAATTGAATTGTTATTTCGGCCTCTACTGTATTGTAAATACGTTGCCCCTTAAAAGACTGCGTTCTTTTCTCACGTATTCACATATCATTCCAAGATGGAATGCTTAGGTATTTATAACATTGATTAAATACCCCACCTGTTAACATCAATTAGCCACAAGGTCCAATCATTTAATTATAATAATAGTCAACAATGCCAAGGTTAAATCATCATCACTCATAAACATACATACAGGGTGTTAGTGACATCGTAACGTAAACTTTGAAAGATGATTTGGACTATGATTCTGAGTTGATATCAAGTGGAATTTTTCGTCGCATAAGTATAGAACTGAAAATAATTTAAAATTACTAAAATTTTCATGAGTTCTCCGACAGGAAATTCCACTTGATATCGACTCAGAATCATGGTCTGAATCATCCCCCTCAGTTTTTATTACGGTGCCACTGACACCCATACACACTTGTATGGCTACTGTACAGTCATGAGCAATATCATGTATCCACTTTAGGACTCTGTCGCACTAACATATTTGACATTTAGTGAGACTTACAGTTCAATTTGTTAAAAAAGTTAATGTGACATGGTACCGAAGTGTATACAATATATTAATGCTCGTGACCGTACCTATTTGTACGGGATGTAAGTGACATCGTAACAAATACTGAGAGTGGTGATTCAGCTGATTATTCTGAGTTAATATCAAGTGGAATTTTCCATCGCAAAAGTATGGAATTAAAAATAATTTAAAAAATATAAAAAAATTGTGAAATTTGCGACGGAACATTCTAATTGATATTAACTCAGAATCATAGTCTGAATCATCCCCTTTAGTATTCGCTACGATGTCACTAACACCCTGTATTACGGCAATCAAGCTATATTTGTAATTATTATTTACTTCCAGTATTGGTTTATTAAGACGTGTATGGACTAAATTGTTGTTTATTGAATATTTTATTGACATAATAGCTATTAGTAATCAATTCCGTTGCCGAGGCATGGTAGCTCAGTTGCAGAACGCTTTGACTCTCACTGTTAGGTCGTAGGTTCGAATCCTAGCACAGTCCTAGACCCATAATTTATGTTTTTTTTTACTTCGCAATTTTTTTATTTTTCCTTTTATTTTATTTTCATCACGGCTTTTAACCAACCGGTTTCCTAATAGGCACGGGCCTAGACCAAGTAACTATCATGTTAATGGCCTCCGTGGTCCAGTGGTAGAGCGTTAGGCTCACGATCCGGAGGTCCCGGGTTCGAATCCCGGTGGAGAAATATCACAAAAATTACTTTGGGTTCCCTAGTTTGGTTAGGACATTACCCAGGCTGATCACCTGATTGTCATAATTTTTTGGTGACACTTTTTTCTAGGGTAGTAGTATTCTGATAAACATTTCAATTATTTACCTACTGCCAATTTAACTAGTTTACGTTTACGTATGTACCTAAACTACATTATGTAACAACGTCTAGCGACGTCGTTACGGTATCAATTTAAATTTAGGATTTTTGTGAAACGTCTATAAATCAAAAATATTTATTTTTCAAAAAAATTGGCTTACAAAGTTAGCGCTTTTTGAACATCAAAAATTAAATTACTTACATATTATGTAACTAGCTGTAAAACTACTACAACATCGGAAGCTGTAACGCTGAGGGAAAGACGTGGTCAGAAAACCTCCCAGCACAGGGCCCTAGTCCTACTGCTTCATGTTTTACTTTCTTTTTTTTTTAAAAAAAAACCTGTATGTATTACATAATTTATAAACTTACATAATTTATAAAATGTTATTCTGTTAAGTATCTATCTACTCTGGCTTCTACAGAAGCGACTATTACAAAATACACACATACACACTCGCATACATAGTAAAAAATAACAAACACATTACAACACATACATAGACATATTACACATACATAAATAGACATATTATAAAACTGTATAATTAAATATAATGTTCGCATATGGGGGCGAACGTAGCTTAACTATGAAGATCGATTGGGCACGATTCACGCATGTTTTATGGTCGTTACAATATGATGGATAGACATGACAGGACCATGATTAGGAGTCATTGACTTCAAGTTACAATGTCAATATTGTAGTAGTGGTCCGTAGATTTCTTCGTCCTTCATTATGCGCACTGCTGAAGAGTGCAATCTCTGTTGTCTTCTGTATGTCCGAATGCATATAACACGGGTACTTTCAAGACCAGAGTGAACAGGTGCCTTCTGAGCGAGCTCGCTCCATCTTAGGCCTCGTCGATGCCTTCGGGCAAGTCTGGGGCTAAGAGTAAACCCATCAAAGGTAAATAAAAATATATATTATTTTAAAACAACCTCCGTGGTCTAGTGGTTAAAGCGTTAGGCTCACAATCTGGAGGTCCGGGTTCGATTCCCGATGGGGACATAGTCGAAATCACTTTGTGGGACTGTCCTTTGTTTGGTAAGGACTTTTCAGGCTTGAATCACCGTGTTTCGGAGGGCTCGTTAAGCCGTTGGGCCCGGCTATTAGCCGTAAAAACATCTCCACCAACCCGCATTGGAGCAGCGTGGTGGAGTATGCTCCTTACCCCCTCCAGTTGATTGAGGGGAGGCCTGTGCCCAGCAGTGGGACGTATATAGGCTGTTTTATGTTTATGTTATATATTATTTTATAACATAACAAAATATCACGAATATATCATAATGCGCCAGTCAGAGGTACATACACCGCAAGATGAACTAAGCATCCACATCTCACCGAGCTTCCTTTTAGACCAACCTGATAGGTGTAAGGCGTATCGCCGTCTAGTATAGACGTTAAAGTCTGCACGACAACCGCGCCGCACGCGGCGCGAATTATATCGAGCGCTTGGACCAATAAACGATACGAATGCTATCTACGTAGATGGACGTCAAACGGCTATTGGTCGAAACGCTCAATATAATTCGCACCGCGAGTGGCGTGGTTGTCATGAGTACCTGGCAGGTGTGTACTTATATTTCTTATATTCTTAATTATAATAATCAATCATTTATGTGCAAGAACACAAAGTTAAAGATCTTATTCTAAGTAAAACAGTGCATGTATACAACCAAAGCAGATTTTTTATAACATACATACATACATAAACTCACGCCCGTAATCCCAAATGGGGTGAGCAGAGCCACAAGTAATCAAAGACAACTTGCAGCCACTGTTGATACGAAGTCCAAAGATGGATATGATGAACCTTATGGTGATAAGGGATCAGCCTATCGCCCATAACATTAGTCCATCATGTTAGAGGACGCAATCCCTCTGTCGGTTTAGATTTTATATAATTATATCATTATTAATAGACTCATAAACATCACCATCGGCGTCCGTGGTCCAGTGGATGAGCGTTGTGCTCACGATCCAGAGGTACCGGGTTCGAATCCCTGTGGGAACAAATCACAAAAATTACTTTGTGACCTTGGTTTGGTTGGGACATTACAGGCTGATCACCTGATTGTCCAAAAGTAAGATGATCGGCGCTTCGGAAGGCACGTTAAGCCGTTGTTGGTCCCGGTTATTACTTATTGATGTTAGTACGTAGTCGTTATATGAGTCATGGCAGGGGCCTATGGCGGTTCAGTAATAACCCTGACACCAGGGTTGATGAGGTTGATAATCCACCTCACAACCCACACGATAGAAGAAGAAGACTAAACGTGACCGTCATTCTCTCTCGTCGTATTCGTTTTCTTTCTCTGTCTCTACTAAACATCGTCATTTCATAAAACTTCAAGTTTCCAACACGCCCTGCAACATGCGAGTCAATCGAGCGAAGAATTCGCGTCTGATTGAATTGAATCAGAATAAACTAAGGTGCAGTCTTTATTGATATACTGAGCTCGACTTGACAATGTCATTGTCATCAATTAAATGTTGTACGCACTCTCATTTAGCGCATGTTTTCAATTTCATTGGAGGCCGAGGAAATGGATTCTGGTAGGGCTCTAGCTAGAATATCACCGATTGAGAAATTGGTCGGTGGACTGCGGAACGGAAGGCGATTGGGGCAACCACCGTTCTACACGCCCTATCTATGGAGTAATGGCGATTACTCCACCGACAAGAGCGCAGCTCTTAAATAAAGAGAGAGAAGCAAGTACTATGGAATTCCATTTGCTTCGATAAATTTTAATTAAGTTGAATAAAAAGAACGCATTCGAAACAAAAAATCTACATATCTTATATATATATATATCGCCGGATACCACCCCGGGATTCGAACCCCTCATCCCGCTTCGTTAACCCTCCGACTAATAAGTATTAAGTGACAACGATATGAGTTTTACGGTTTGTTTGTTTTTTTATTTCGGCCTATGAATGGTTAAATATGACGGATGACGGTTATGATGAATGTTAGGGTTGTTAAGGGGTAGAAATGATAATTAAGTGTTCTACGCGCTGATTTATAATAACAAAAGTATGCCAGATTTTTTTTTTTAAATACAGAATTTTAGTGACATCGTAATGAATACTGAGAGGGATGATTCAGACCATGGTTCTGAGTTAATATCAAGTGGAATTTTTCGACGCAAAATTCATGTTTTTTTTGTTTCTTTAAATTATTTTCAATTCTATTCTTTTTGAGATGGAAAATTCCACTCGATATCTACTCAGAATCATGGTCTGAATCATCCCTCACAGTTTCCGTTACGATGTCACTAACATATAGGTACCTAGATATAAATACGTACTCCTTAAACTAAAACTGGTATGAACCAGTTTAAAAGTTATAACATGTAAAAAACCCTTTACTTCCTGTCACGTGGACTTTCCTAAAACTCGTTAACAAAATACTTTCATCACTCAATCTTAACCCTTCTATAATTATCACTCAACTATAAATAATTTGACAACCAGTTGACAGATTGCTGTAAAAAAAGTAATTACCTGTTAAAAATAGATTTTTTGTCACTGGCAAGACATAAATACGTAAGTAATAAAGTGTCTTAATACAGGACGAAGATTACATACACACATAAACTGACGCCCGTAATTCCTAATGGGGTGGCCAGACGTACAGATCAGAAGACATCTTCATTTTTTTTTTCAAAAAAGAAAGGTAAACATGAAACAGTAGGACTAGGGCCCTGTGCTGGGAGGTTTTCTGGCCACGTCTTTCCCTCAGCGTTACAGATTCCGATGTGGTAGTAGTTTTACAGCTAGTTACATAATTATGTAATTAAATTTTTGACGTTCAAAAAGCGCTAACTTTGTAAGCCAATTTTGAAAAATGAATATTTTGGAAATTTGAAAAAAAAAAAATACTTGTGGCTGTGCCTACCCCGTTAACAATTACTGGCGTGTGATGGTTGCGACTCGAAACACACAGGAAAGATATTGCGAGATCGGTTATTCCAAAACTGGGAGTTGTTAATCATAGCGTGAGACACTAGGCGATTAGATTATTTCATTATCTTCTCATCCTTCCACACTTCCACTTCCACAGAGGAGCTCGGTGGCGCAGCGGTTAATGCGCTCGGTCTGCGATTGTTGAGTTTAAGCAACTTTCGCAAAGGCCGGTCATAGGATGGGTGACTACAAAAAAAAAAAAAAGTTTTCATCTCGAGCTCCTCCGTGCTTCGGAAGGCACGTTAAGCCGTTGGTCCCGGCTACATCAGCAGTCGTTAATAACCACCAATCCGCACTGGGCCCGCGTGATGGTTTAAGGCCCGATCTCCCTATTCATCCATAGGGAAGGCCCGTGCCCCAGCAGTGGGGACGTCAATGGGCTGATGATGACTCTTACGAACTCTTACTTACGAAAAACTGAGGAGACAATTTGCAGCTAACTTGATTAGCTTAACTACGTACATACTTGCGTATGCCTACAAAACGATTGATGAATGTGGAGGAAGCAAGAGAGGTGTGTTTGGATCGAAGCAAGTGGAATTTCACAATCTCTGCTTCTCTCTCTCTTTATTTAAGACCGGCGCTCTTGTCGGTGGAGTAATCGCCATTCCTCTCTCCTTCCCGCCAAATCCTTCACCTCCTGATACGACACGACCTGCACCTTCTCTTTTATTTGTTTCATAAATGTTCTCCTAGGTCTACCCCTTCCTCTCTTTTCTTAATTTTTTCCTTTTATGATGTTTTTATTTATAAACGAATCGTGTCGTATCAGGTGGCTAATCATATTTCCTCTCCAGTTCTCTATAGTCTTTGTTATGGTTCTTTTTTCTTCTACTATTTCCAGCACTTTTTCATTTGACACCATTTCAGTCCAGCTCACCCCAGTCTCTGCTTACACCAGTAGAAATAAACGTGAATTTATGTATGTATGTTTTGATTTTCCGTGTGTTTGTTGTGTCTAGTTGCGTTGCGTCGCGGTGTGTATGCGTACAATAAAGTCAGAATTTAAATTTTACCGTTAATACATGAGATATATCAATAGATGGCGCTGGATGTAAATTAAAACGCGGTAAAGATGTGTTACTGCATATGAGTCTCACTAATCTATGAAACTGATTTAATAGCGGCGGCGTGCAGGAAAAAAAAACCGAAATTTTGAAAATGCGGTATTTAAAAGGTTGACATGGTTAACTGTTAAGTAGCGCATTAGTGTTGCCTAATAATCGATTATGATATTTGCCTCTAAATAATCTATGTCATTTTAAATATCGATATGCCTATCGACATTATCGATATTGATAATTCTACAATTATGTACCTATATCGATTATAATCGATAGTATTGCAACTATTTTTCAATCGATAGTATCAATGTAATCGATTATATCTTATAATCGATTATATATCTTATAATCGATTATATATCTTATAATCGATATCATTGTAGAATTTTCAATATCGATAGGCATATCGATATGTAGATTATTTGGGATCTTAGAAACTAATCGAGTATTAATCGATATACAGTCGATTATGGCGGTGGTGGTGGATTATAGGGGCCTTTGGCGGTTTACTATTATCTCTGGCAGGGTTGTTACTTATAATGTGATTCGATTTGGTCTCACAACCCATAGAAGAGAAGACGAAAATGTCAAAATCGCCAAAAATACCCCTATTTCCCAGTAGTCTAACCACTCGGTAAGTCTTACCACTCGGTAAGACTACTGGGAAACTCTGTCTTACCAATATAGTTCCCACATCATCATCAGCCCATTAACTGCTGGGGCACGGGCCTTCCCTATAGATGGATAGGGAGATCGGGCCTTATACCATCACGCGGGCCCAATGCGGATTGGTGGTTATTAACGATTGCTAATGCAGCCGGGACCAACGGCTTAACGTGCCCTCCGAAGCAAGGAGGAGCTCGAGATGAAAGCTGTGACCGGCCTTTGCGAAAGTTGCTTAACTTCAATAATCGCAGACTGAGCGCGTTTACCGCTGCGCCACCGAGCTCCTCCATAGTTCACACAAACCCCTGTAATTAAACGAAAAAGTGAGTCACTCCAAATAATGCGAGTGCATTCGCCACCCCATGTCCTAAATAAGCTTTATTACCAAAGCTAACAAAAGTGCATGGAGTGTTGAATGTGAATCACTGACGGAGAATGCGTGTCTAATGTGGCCCATAGCAGCGGTGCATACGGATGCATTTTCCGTTCCACTTTTATACTTTTCTTCTTCTTTTATCATGTTTCATGTTGGAAACATTAAAATATTAATAGAGAATACTATTTATAAGTAGTAACGTAAGTTTTTTTTTTGTATGGCAATACTGCCCTACCGGAGCGTCACGAGACACGCATACTTTGGTAACAAATATATAAAACTAAGAAAACCCCAATAAATAGTGAAATAAACCAAGGAGTTTAAGTTTCCACCACCGCCAACACCACGCCACGACGGGAGAAACCTCCACTTAGGAAGTGCTAGAAAGAGTAAGGGAAAAAAGACAAATACTGCGAATTATTGAGGACAGAAGAGGCAAGATGATTGGACACGACGAATTTATTAAAAACATCATAGAAAGAAAGAGAGGAAGGGGAAGACCAAGAAGAGCTTACATGGAACAGATTAAAGAAAAGGTTAACGTCGTGTTTTATAGGGAAGCCAAGGAATTGGCCTTTGATAGACTGGAATGGAAAATGCTACACCGACAAGAGCGTGGCTCTTAAATTGAGGATGATATCATGTTTCAAGAACACACTGTAATTGGGTGACTTATCGACTATTTATTAATTTAATTTAATAACACAACCAACGTCTCCTAGAAAAGTCGGGGAACCCATCCAACCCCGTTCTTCATTTGTTTCATTCGGCGCGTAATTCTCACTTCCGTTCCCGCCTTTTCTGTTTACTTACTTTTTAAATAAATTAATTAGTTGTATAACTTTTTCAATTATAAATAATTTATATTAATTCTATTTAATCATATTTTAAATCATTAAGATACTTTTAAATTATAGGCCCATTTGCTTGGACAATAAAAGTGCAGGTAAATTAATAGTCCATATAAATTCCATCGTTTCGCAACTTTTAACTGTAACCTAGTTAATATTCATGTTAGATATTGAGATATCTACTTGCAGATAATAAACTTATTTTAAAATATGTGTGAACATGACACATGTGTGTTGTGAGGTGAATGATCGACCTCACCAAGTTTTTATTGAGCCAAAAAGCCCTGACAAGGCTCATGTACCTAATGGCTAAATACATAAGCGAAGGTTGATGGTAGGGCTGGCAGAGGAAGACCTAGATGGACGTATATTGGCCGAATTAAATGTCTTGAGACAAGGTTTAGTACTACGATCTACACTGAACCGGCGTGCGCGTATGAAAAAATTGATGGCACTGTGATAATCCTGACACCAGGGTTGATAGGGTTGGTAATTCACCTCATAATCTATACGATAGAAGAAGACCTGAATATTTGTATTATTTCCCTATAGAAGGCATATAGAAAGAGAAATACTCTTTATTTTCTTTTGAAAAGAGTACATTAATAGATGGATGTTCATAAAAGTCTTAAGAAAAAGAAGAAGAAATTCATATGGCGTGCAGACTTGTATTCCAAAATCACATAGTGTGAGCTGTGTTTCGTGACATAGCAATCTCATTTTAAGTGTGCGGTTTCGCTTGAGTATACTTCTTGCTCACTTTCGAAAGGGTCTTAGTAGGGAGACTCATCATGTTTGTTTATTTTCTTTAAAAAACGTCTAGGGCCCTGTGCCGAGGTTTTTCTTGCAGCTTCTTTTCCCCGGCTATATAGATTGTGAGAAGCTGCAGTAGTTTTAGGCGGATGAGACGTTCGTTATGTACTGACGATTCAAAGTGTAACTATGTTACCTACTGAATAAAGATATTTTTGAATTTAAATTTGACTTAAATATGAGTGGTAGTTTGTATATTTTACCCGTTTTAATTAAAGTCCGGGACTCCATAGTCCCGAGATATGGAAATGACAAACATAATAATAATACCTGGTGAATTCAACAGTTCAGTCAGTCTCTGAAATGACTTAAATTCAAAAATGTTACATTGACCTTCAACAAGTTTATCCATGATAATTACGTTGAATAAATGATTCTAATTATGTCCATCTACCTATAGATCGCCGCAGAGAACTATACGAGATATTCAGGTACATATAAAATAAACCAGTCTGCGTTCCCATAGGAATTCTAAACCCAAATATCAAGTAGCATACTCCATTTTATCTAAGTGGTATGCGGTATGTGTTTATTGTTTACATAAACAATGATTGCGAGACAAAATAGTGATACTATACGCCAACTGAAATGCCTGTGTTCGCACATATAGTACTTGTATATAGTTGTAAATTCTTTATTTGTAAGGATCATCATCATCAATTTAAGAACCACGCTCTTGTCGGTGCAGCATTTTCCATCCAACAACTGAATCATAGTGGACCCAGTTACCCATTATCAAATTAGAAAAGGGCAAACTCGTCCCTGGGCCAAGTTAAAGACTGGGACGAGATGTCCCCTAAGTCACATTTTTAGGGGAAAATAGGGCAGTGGTTTCCCTCTTGCCTTCCACCCCGCAGTACTCTATCTGACGCAAGTGGGATGGCGCCCAGAGTAGTCTATTTCAAAGCCGTACTAGGACTCCTGTCCTCCGCCTCTGAATAGTACTGACAGTTACTGCAGTTTTGTGTGTGTTGTAAGAATACAGGTACAAAATGATTTTATAGCTAGGATGTCCGCCATATTCGACCTTATGATTCAGGTATACAAATTAAAATATATATCATGCATTATCATATCACATCAATTCAATAAAATAACAAATTTAAATTCTCATAAAACAAGAATTAACAATATAATTAATTCTTCTTCTTTGCGAGTCGATGGCGATCGAAGCTAAATTTTTGCTGACCAATAATTGGCCACGCTTACGGCATTGTCAGTGGCTTCGTACAGGTCTTCAATAGTGCAGGTGTTAGGGCACTTATTGACCAAATAAAAAATCGAAGCAAATGTAATTCCGTAGTCTCGGCTTATCCCGTGTAATTATGTATAACACGACGGTAAATTCCACTTGATATCAACTCAGAATCATGGCCTGAATAATCCCTCAAAGTTTTTTTTACGGTGTCACTGACACCTGTATCAACAAATGTAAAAAAGCAATTTTGTTTTTTTATTTGAATATGTTTAATTTGGCCTGTTTAACTCCAGCCTTTCGAATATATTAAATAGTTTCCCTAGTTAGAAAGAAAACGCAATCCTCTGTCGGGTTTTACGACATGTCTGGGAAGGTAAGCAGCTAAACGCTTCCTATATCTATTCGTTTCAAGACCTGCATATCAGGCAGTATACCCGTCTATTAACCAATAAACTACCACATTTTAACACCTCGTTTAAACAAAAAAAAAACTGTCGACACACAAACAGACTGTCTAATAAATATTATTACTGTTTAAAATTCTTTCCCACGACATATTTCTATCCTTGTCTAGCCCACAGGAAACGGGATGGAGTGAAAGGGAAAGTATAATTGTTAACATGCAGTAGTCATTCATACTAATTTAGAATGTGTAACTCGTTTCTGTAGATGTAATTGATGCGGGTACGCATAAGAAAGGATGGGGATCTATCTGTTTAAGTATACTATTTAAAACTGCCTATCGATCCCTACTCAAATGAATGAGAAAACAAAACTTATAATAACAAACTTCACAAATATTTCACCTTTCACCTATTTTGTCCGCGTGGCCTACATCGCCCGCGCGTGGCATATATTTTCCATCTCCTTAGGGGATGATTTCTGGGATAAAAACTATCCTATGTTCTTCCTTCGGTCTCAAAATATCTCTATACTAAATTTTATCAAAATCGGCTTAACGGTTTAAGCGGGAAAAGATACAGACGGAGTTACCTTCGCATTTGTAAAACTATAGTCACTGTGGTCTTGTGGTGCATTGGCTTGCTTCTCAGTCGACCCGATCCCGGACTTGCACAATCATCATCATCATCCCACTGCTAGGGCACGGGCCTTCCCTATGGATTGATAGGGAGATCGGGCCTTAAACCATCACGCGGGCCCAGTGCGGATTGATGGTTATTAACGACTACTAATACAGCCGGGACCAACGGCTTAACATGCCTTCCGAAGCACGGAGGAGCTCGAGATGAATACTTTTTTTTTGTGGTCACCCATCCTATGACCGGGCCTAGCGAAAGTTGCTTAACTTCAACAATCGCAGACCGAGCGCGTTTACCGCTGCGCCACCGAGCTCCTTCCCGGACTTGCACCAATGAGTTATTAATTTATCTTTAGTGCAGTGTTCACTAACACAGTTGACTCGACCATTATAGACGGAGATAAGACTCGCCACCTCACGTTGGTCTAACAGAAAGCTCGGTGAGGTGTAGATACTTAGTTCATCTTGCGATGGATGTACGTTCACGAGTACTAATATGTATTTTTTTTTTTTTTTATTTTTTTTTTTTTTATTTACCGTATACACTTTGAAACCATGTCACATTATTTTTTTTGACAAATTAAACCATAAGTCTCATTAAATATCAATTACGTTAGTGCGACAGGGTTCTAAAGTGAGTACATGATATTGCTCATGACTGTACGAGAAGCTGCAAAAGTCCAATCAGTTTCTTGCAAAGTAATAAATTACCTGGTTGCAATTAAGACCTCATGGTTACATGTCGTTTCTGTAATGGACCAAAAACACATATAAAAATCATATATTTTATAATTATACTCGCTCCTTGTTCGGGAGGTATTAACAGTGTAGTCTACGTCTTATGCTCCAGCATCGTCACAAAAACCGTTACTAAAAAACTACACTGTTAATACCTCTCGAACAAGGAGCTTCGTATAATTGAGATAGAACTTCACTTACAGGTAAGTTCGTTTAATCTCATAATTATGACAACTAATGGTTCGTAATTTCACCACTGTTTACAAATAATTCGCTGGGCTCAGTGACTGAACTTTTGTTCTTTGATTGTACCTCTGACTACCCTAATTGGGATATAAGTAGTCGTGAGATTCAAATTCAAATTCAAAAAAATCTTTGTTCTATAGGTTCAGTTACATTTTGAATAGTATTTTTTTTTAATAACGAAAGTCTCATCCGCCTAAAACTACTGCAGCTTTTCACAACCTGGCTGTGGAAAAGAAGCAGCAAGAAAACCCACGACATAGGGCTAGAAAAACTGTTTTTTTCCACATAAGATTTGATCTGAGGTGTGTGGATTTTGAAGTTACACGTAACTTGTCTAAATGTCTGATTACTTATTGAATCCATGTTTATTTAACACTACATTTGGTAATTTCCTACGGTATACCATGGTAAATTAAAATGTCTACCCACCCCTCACTTGTCAAAATACCTCTCAGGGGTGATACGATAAATAATTGGCTATAGGGGTGAGAATCTTTTATTTTTATTGCAAACGATTGGGAAGCCATTCCCTTGATTAGATTGTGAGATAGTTTTGGTATTGGAAATGTATTTCTATTTAGTAGAAAATATGTCTTAATATAATATGTAACGGTCTCTGTGGTCCAGCGGTTGAGAGTTAGGCTCGCGATCCGGAGGTCCCGGGTTCCAATCCCGGTGCGGAAAAAACAAAAATCACTTTGTGTACCCGACGTTACAGGCTGATCACCTGATTTTCCGTAAGTAAGATGATCCGAGCTTCGGAAGGCACGTTAAGCCGTTGGTGCCGATCATCTTACTTTTTCGACAATCAGGAACTTCTTAATATTAAAAAAATATATTTTAAATGTAAGACATAAAACTAAAAAGGATACTTACCAAAGTATAGCGCATTATTTATTTTTTAAAATTGACTTTTAATATTTCCAAGATTCTCAAACCACCTGACCCTTACTTAAACATGCACAAATGTGTCAATGTTAAGCACACACTTAAAGTTAAGTTACGTATCCGCTAACGCACTTTTCTTAAGCACCGTTTAAGCACAATATATACAATCGGTAATGTAACTACATAGGATTAAAAGTTTCGAATCCTCTTTAAGGGGGGAATGATTTAAAACAATAAAAAAGAAAAATAATGCACTTACATACGAATATTGGTGCTGGTCCAGTAAAAACCTTTTATTTTTATTTTAAGGTCGCAATAAAACATTTCTTACAGTGATCGGGATAGGTAGTACCTACCATTTGCGAGAATTTGTCTTAACATGGATAATTTCAAATCTTGAATTTCGAAATACAATATTCGACTTTTATTATTATTTTTTATTTTGTGAATTACTTTAGTAATTTGTATGTTAGGTTATTGATTAATTTTGTTTATAAGTTTTTATCACACTTTAATGTTATTTATTTACGTATTGTCTTAACTGGTTGAATGGATCAACAAACTCTCGTATTTATAATATTAGTAGGAATGTACTTATGATAGAAACAGTTTAATTTTATTTAATTTAATAAGAAGACAATATTATAATATAACATAATCTCGCAATCTCGAAAATTCTCGTGGTCCTATCCATATCGTTTTTGGTCTATTACAGAAACGACATGTAACTAGGAGGTCTTAAGTGCAACCAGTTAATTTATTACTTTGCACTGATTGGACTTATGCAGCTTATCGTACCTAAGCTACATAAAAAATGTAATAAATTTCTTTTTTTTTCTAAGTTGTCACACTGGCATCTATGATTTATTCGTCAATACTTAAAATAACAATTTTGTATAGCGACAATTGCGTTGGATTGTGACATTAAAGTTTAAATTACTTTTTAAAATTGCTTTACGAGTAGGTAGTCGTCTTCACACCTTAAGCGTTCTGGCGTGGGCAGACAATGAGAGGATTAAGTAATAAAAGGTGTGGATTAGGAAAATCGTAAATTAAATTAATTTGAAATGCTACCTGTCATGTGCCAATATTAACCTATGTAGCTCAGACTTGGTCTTTGAAAGGCTCAAAGGTCCAAACTTCAGGTCTTCCAGCGAGCAATGGAGCAGCATGTTGGGTGTGAAACGGACTGATCGTGTCGGAAACACCATGCTGCGTTCTAAGACTCAAAATGGCGGACGTGGTCCACGCAGGCGCCAAGTTAAAGTGGGATTGAATAGCACGTCTGTCGGATGTCTAACGACCTGTGGGCTAAGATCACCACAGAATAGTCTCCGAGTAGAGAAAGACGCAGGCGTGACGGATCGATGCGGAGATGGCGCGACGACTTGGATGCTCTCCTGAAAGGCTGACCGGAGGAAGCATTGGAGAGAGAGACCTGGAAGAAATGGGAAGCCTTTGCCCAGCAGTGGGACACTTTAGGCTAGATAAGACCTGTCATTTGCCAATCCGATTAAAGAGAAAGGGACGGAATATCATTAGCCGATCTTTAATGTTGATTTTTTAAATAAATACTTACACTTTTAAAAAGAAAAAAGAAAAAAAGAAGAAAGAGGGTAGACAGGTATGTCTGCCCGTAGAAAATTATGGATCTACCTACTCCACTCCAATCTCATCAGTCATCCCGTGATCATGGCACTTGCAACTGTGTCAAAATATCGGGAGTCTCATATCCCTGATTTAAACGCGGTATGAACCCGTTATTATGTGTTTTAATTGTGATAATGAACGCGTAAGCTTAAAACAATGTATTAACAATGTACTTACACTTTTATTTAATTCTCCGTGCAAACGGGATGGCGCTAGAAAAGTAACAAAGTTTTCTTAAGTCCACTTGTAACTAACATTAGGAATGCACTTTTACAAGCAAAAGCTCTTGACCTTTCTTCAAAGGCACATGAACAGTATTTGACCCCAAATTGTTCAGAATTGTCAAAAGTGTCCAACTTCTTCGTAACGGGACCGCTACTTATTAACCTTCGTGCTAATGGGTAAAAGGCTTTTAGGAATGTAACGATGGTACAGTCATGAGCAATATAGGTAATGTACCCACTTTAGGACTCTGTCGCACTAACATATTTGGCATTTAGTGAGACTTACAGTTTAATTTGTCAAAAAAGTTAATGTGACATGGTACCAAAGTGTATACATATTAATGCTCGTGACCGTACATGCATCCCGAGAAATGCGTTTTCGGAGGTATGTGACCTAACCTGTATTCGGCTGGTTTTCCCTTCGCGTGTTGGAAGGTCAAATGAAAAAGTGCTGGAAAGAGTTGAGGAAAGGAGAAACATAATGAAGACTATAGAGAACCGGAGAGGAAATATGATTGGCCACCTGATACGACACGATTCATTTATAACAAACATTATAGAAGGAAAAATTGAAGGGAAGATAAGAAGGGGTAGACCTAGGAGAACATTTATGAAACAAATAGAAGAGAAGGTGCAGGTCGTGTCGTATTAGGAGGTGAAGAATTTGGCGGGAAGAAGAGAGGAATGGCGATTACCCCACCGACAAGAGCGCAGCTCTTAAAGAAAGAGAGAGAGTTGGAAGGTCAGACAGGCAGTTGCTTCTGTAAAAAACCGGACCTGTCAAATCTTAGTTAGGTAAGCGGACCCTGTGTAAAACGGAATAATGGGGAGATGATGATTTCGAAATAGTTCTAAATGGTTCGTAAAGTAATGATGTCGCAAGACCCACATAACGTGCGCGTCCATATCAATTAGATTAACTAAAACTACTTATATATCAAAATGTCGCAACTCTTTCACGTTGATTAGTCGTGTTTGCTTTGTAAATCCCATTTGAAAATCTTCTTGTCTCGTATGGCTTGTGAGTTCAATAACCGACGTCATCAACTCTAGTGTGTAGGTTACTTTGAGCTGCCAAAGGCCCAGTGACGTCCCGCAAAATACAGTTTTTTTCCATTAGTATACGGCCACCGAAATATACCTAATTAATTTTTTTGAAAATGTGGGTTACGGCCAACCATTAAACGTATGAGTTTTATGTGGCCGCTAAGAAGTGTAATTCACAGGGCTGTGGGGTTAAAAAAGCCACATCAAAACAATTCAACTAAAAAAATAATATTGCTATTTGACAGTAAAGTTGCTTGCATTGCGCACTTACTTTTATATGCGCAAATGTCAAATATTACTTTTTTAGATGAATTGCTTAAATGTGGCCTTTTTAACCCCTCAGGTGTCAATACAGTTACCTTAATTGGATAATCGGGTGGTTTGCCTGCAATGTCTTAAGCAAACTAGGGATCACTAGGATTTTGTGATATATCCCCACCGGAATTCGATCCCGGGACTCTAGATTGTGAGCCCAACGCTCAATTATTGGACCGCAGAGGACTGAAATTCATATTTAATATTGGAGAATATAATAACATAATAACAATATATATACAATCAATGGTGCTAATTCCTGTAAACACCATCTAATTTTATTTTAGGTTATATCTGTCATTTTCTTATCCGCCGAAAAGGAAAGGGACGGGTAATCGACAAGCATAAAATTTATGGAACACACGTCAATTTTAAGCACAAATCTAAAACAACCGTCTAAAACTTCGCCCGGGTTATTCATTTATTTACTCATTCTTCCTAAAATTAAGAGCTGTCAATCATCCGTCCCTTTCCTTTTCGGCGGATAAGAAAATGACAGGTATAACTTAAAGTAAAATTAAGAGATGTCTGCAGGAATCGGGGCCAATATATATACAAATCAATATATAACAATATATACACAGGACTAATAGTTTTGAATCCTCTTTAAGAGGGGGAATGATAAAAAAGAAAAATAATACACGAAAGAAAGAAAATATATTACACGGACGAAAGATTATTTCATAAGTAATTATCTTAGACATTAGTCTTATCTGTTTCTTGTGACTTATTGTAGATTTGGCGCATATGACATCAACTACTTGGCCGACCAAATGGGGAGCGCTGAGGGCTCTCACCCGGTTATCTGTTAGTTCTGCACTTCTACTTTGGCACATAAACAACAATTCCCGAATAACGAATAAGCCACGTGCCTAAGACCAAACGTATTTATTTCCCTCCCTAAATAATCAACGGTATATTGAGTCATCGGATAAATTTGCAATATCGACCCCTATAGTCATTTATTTAGCGTTTTTGAATTGCAAATGTAAGGGTATCGACGCAATTTGGGGTGAGGTACTATCGGAACTCGAATCAATTTGACGTCTTGATTGGCTGGACTTTTTTTATATAAAGCTCTTTATCGTACACAGATTAAAAAAATCACCAGTACATACATACGGTCACGAGCATTAATATGTATACACTTTGGTACCATGTCATATTAACTTTTTTGACAAATTGAACTGTAAGTCTCACTGTCAAATATGTTAGTGCGACAGAGTCCTAAAGTGGGTACATTATATTGCTCATGACTGTACATAACATAAACAGTGTTATACGTCCCACTGCTGGGCACAGGCCTCCCCTAAATCAACCGGAGGGGATATGGAGCATACTCCACCACGCTGCTGCACTGTGGGGTGGTGGAGGTGTTTTTACGTATAATAGCCGGGACCAACGGCTTAACGTGCCCTAAAAACACGAAGCGCGGTTAGAGCGTTAGGCCCACGATCTGGAGGTCCGGGTTCGATTCCCGATGGGGACATTGTCGAAATCACTTTGTGAGACTGTCCTTTGTTTGGTAAGTAAGGACTTTGCTGGCTTGAATCACGTGATTGTCCGAAAAAGTCAGATGAATATTAACAATATTTATTAAAAAATGTTATACATAGTTAAAAAAATGTAGGTTATTTGTAAAAGAGATCTCTTTCAACCAACCTCGCATTATATTTATCTTTATCCATTTTTTAAAAGTAAGTTAAGGAATAATTATAATAGATAAATAGAGGTTAACCTACATTAGGATTTTTTTGAAATTGAATCCTTTAATATTAAATAAATACTATTTTTTATAAATGAAAA
Organism: Pectinophora gossypiella; assembly: GCF_024362695.1. Classification (NCBI taxonomy): domain Eukaryota; kingdom Metazoa; phylum Arthropoda; class Insecta; order Lepidoptera; family Gelechiidae; genus Pectinophora; species Pectinophora gossypiella. Next base: position 2,573,433 of record NC_065428.1, on the reverse strand, counting down.
GCTATTTATTTTCTTATCTACCTGCCAGCAACTCGTAAGTTTATCACTAATTGTTAACCTTTCGAGAATCTCATGACTTCCAAAAGTACCAACGACTGCAATTCGGTACCAATTTTCACCAATAAATCGTAATTGGTTGGTGTATGTGGATTTATTTGTGTATGTATGTATAATACGGTACTGTTAATTTTGGTAGCATATGTTCCCACATGAAACGGCGTCTGTTAGCTATTCTATGTGAGTTTGCCTTTAAATTAGATGGGAACCAGTAGGGGCCATTAAGTTTTTAGATTTAAATTGGCTATATGAATACTCACGCTGTTTTGTTAACATTTTGGCCGTGCTTCGGAAGGCACGTTAAGCCGTTGCTCCCGGTTACTACTTACATGTAAGTACGTAGTCGTTACATGAGCCATGTCAGGGGCCTTTGGCGGCTCAATAATAACCCTGACACCAGGGTTAGTGAGGTTGGTAATCCACCTCACAACCCACACGATAAGAAGGCCATAGAAGATCCGCAAAAGCATAAGTTCTCTTATCTTCAGGTACATCAACAATATCATCACCTCTTAAGCTTCATCCCGTTTCTCACAAGGTCCGTTTACCTAACCTGAAGATTTGACAGGTCCGGTTTTTAAAAATGTGACTGCCTGTCTAACCTTTACCCTTTTTACCCGGGCGAATAAAATAGGCATCTCGATGATACGCAACCCATTTGACGTGTGCTGTCAAATTAATTTTGTTGGGTTATTGGACAACGTAAATTTACGAGTGTTTCATAAATTTTATGCCTGTCGATCATCCGTCCCTTTCCTTTTCGGTGGGTAAGAAAATGACAGGTATAAGTTAAAATAAAATTAGGTAATGCGTACTGGATTCGGCAACATTATCTACCTATTTATACTTTATTTGGCAGTAATTAGTAAAAACAGCATTGTTTACTAATAATATCGCTGCTTATCAACGAGGTGATGTTCTGGGTTGACCCCGACTGTGTGGTCTTGTTTCCTGTGCCAATACATGTGATGTTATATTACAATACAGTACAAATAAAAAGCCGTTGGTCCCGGTTACTACCAGATGTAAGTAAGTAGTCGTTACATGAGCCGTGTCAGGGGCCTTTGGCATTAATAACCCTGACACCAGGGTTGATGAGGTTGGTAAAATTCCTACACGATAGAAGAAGAAGAAGAAGTACAAATATACTTTGCACAAGTTTTACACAAAACATACTCGAAAGATAGCGTATAATCTGGCGGCCTTATTGCTTATATTCAATAAACTCACGCCTATTTCCCACTGAGGTAAGCAGAGACTAGGGAATTCTTGCTTACTCCACAATAATATGCTTCATAATATGTTGGCCAGATATCATGATCTTGACATTACTATGCCCTTAAACACATTTAAAAACATTAGCCCTGATTCCTGCAGACACCTCCTAATTTTATTTTAAGTTATACTTGTCATTTTCTTATCCGCCGAAAAGGAAAGGGACGGATGATTGACAGCACTTAATTTTAGGAAGAATGAGTAAATGAATGAATAACCCGGGCGACTCAAAAAGGTAACTCGCTGGTATGCAAACCGTTTGACGTGTGCTGTCAACATAATTCAGTCGGGTTATTGGCCAGTGTAAAATTTTTAGACGGTTGCTTTAGATTTTTGCTTAAAATTTACGTGTGTTCCATAAATTTTATGCCTGTCGGTTTACCCGTCCCTTTCTGTTTCGGCGTATAAGAAAATGACAGATATAACCTAAAATAAAATTAGATGGTGTCTACAGGAATCAGCACCATTGCACTAGCTGCTACTTGTTAAATTATTTTTAATTAATTTCTAATCTAGTTTTATTTTATTTTTTGTTGTTCACTTGACTGTGCATGCGGCGATTACTTGTAATTGTGCTAGTTCTTAATTCTTTTGTTATTGTTTGTAACTTTGCAAGTGCAGAGTGTCATCGTCATCAGCCCATTAACGTCCCCACTGCTGGGTCACGGGCCTTCCCTATGGATGGATAGGGAGATCGGGCCTTACCTAAACCATCACGCGGGCCCAGTGCGGATTGATGGTTATTAACGACTGCTAATGCAACCGGGACCAACGGCTTAACGTGCCTTCCGAAGCACGGAGGAGCTCGAGATGAAAACTTTTTTTTGTGGTCACCCATCCTATGACCGGCCTTTGCGAAAGTTGCTTAACTTCAACAATCGCAGACCGAGCGCGTTTACCGCTGCGCCACCAAGCTCCTCAAGTGCAGAGTGTAGCTTGTAAGTTGTCCGTAATAAATAAAATTAAAACAACTGACCAGGAAATGTATGTATGTATGTATTTTACACTGGTGGGAACCCGATAAAAGTCCTGTACGTTCGCATGGCAATATCAAGGGGAATGCGGAAGACCATTCAATAAACTATGATTCATTTGTACTTGCCTACCTCCGTGGTCCAGTGGTTGAGTGTTGGGCTCACGATCCGGAGGTCCCAGGTTCGATTCCCGGTCGGGACAAAGCACAAAAATCACTTTGTGGTCCCTAGTTTGGTCAGAACATTACAGGCTGATCACCTGATTGTCTTTAAAATATTTATAAAACAAAACTAACTTCAACCAAACTTTACAAAAAGATAACGTATTAAAGGGTTTTTCAAATAAAAGAGAATTTATTTTCCCTGATTCGATTCCCGGTTAGGACACTCGTACTAGAAAATCACTTTGGTTGTCCGGAAAATTGAGATGATTCCGTGCTTCAGAAGGCACGTTAATCCGTTCGTTGATTCCGCTCCAAACCCCCTCCGGTTGATTGAGGGGAGGCCTGCGCTCAGCAGTGGGATGTACCTATAAAGGCTGTTTACGTGGTTTTCACTATAAGGGTGGTGATACATAAGTAGAACTTAGAACAAATATACATAAAGCAGGAAGTACAACGATCTATTCCCAGTCCTGTATTCATTTTGTTCACGGGTTGACACTAGCGTCGCCTGCGCAGACAGGCCGACAGATTTCATCTAAATATAGCGGCTTCTAATAAATATCACCACAGAGCTCGGAATCAAATCATGGTCGGTCGCTATAGAGGCGGCTTTAGATTTATTGTATAGAAACGAAAATTGCTACAAAAACGCCCTCTAGGTTTATTGACCGAAATATGTAAAGTACCAAATGTAATATTAAATATATATAAGTAACCTGGAACCTGACAGAGGGCAGCAGTAAACTGTCAGTACTATTCAGAGGCGGAGGACAGGAGTCCTAGTATGGCTTTGTAATAGACTACTCTAGGCGCCATTCCCACTTGCATCAGACAGAGTACTGCGAGGCGGCAGGCAAGAGGGAAACCACTGCCCTGTTTTTCCCTAAAAAAGTAGCTTGGAAAATGCTGCACCGACAAGAGCGTGGCTCTTAAATTGATGATGATGATGGCAACATTGACCTAACAGTTATTCGCAATGTCTAAACTATGTCGACTTATAAATTATGTCAACTGCCGCCTCTAGTAGCGACGAGCGTAATTGAGTTCTGTGATCTGTGAATTTCACAGAGTGAGCTATTAAGGAGTTGTCGTTATTTCCCTGCTAAAGGATCTTGTAATAAAGCCAGACACTATAAGCTGGACTTTATTGTTATTTTAATACCTAGTATTCTCTGACGGAAATGATTCTAGAAATTTAATAATAAAATCACGATAAAATCGTTAGTTCAATCAAGTACCTACCTACTTATAGAGTTATTGCATCCTAATAATATTATGTAAATTTGATGTAAATATAACTAGTTAACTTAGAGTCAGATTAGATTAATGATATAATAATTAGATACCTATTGTATGTCAGAATATGACTGAATGTGATGAACCATAATATTCACTTGTTATGACCACATTTACTACAATTAATTTCATTTCATTTCATATAAACATACATAAACATAAACTGCCTATATACGTCCCACTGCTGGGCACAGGCCTCCCCTCAATCAACCGGAGGGGGTATGGAGCATACTCCACCACGCTGCTCCAATGCGGGTTGGTGGAGGTGTTTTTACGGCTAATAGCCGGGACCAACGGCTTAACGTGCCCTCCGAAGCACGGAATCATTTTACTTTTTCGGACAATCAGGTGATTCAAGCCTGAAAAGTCCTTACCAAACAAAGGACAGTCTCACAAAGTGATTTCGACAATGTCCCCATCGGGAATCGAACCCGGACCTCCAGATCGTGAGCCTAACGCTCTGACCACTAGACCACGGAGGCTGTTGCTGTGTCATTTCATATATTGTTTAATAAAAAATGTTTATAATAATCACCCATCTTCCGCATAATAAAGTACCTATAAAAACTTAAAAAAAAAACCTACCATACATGCCTATAAAGAGCCAGGAGGCGGGGTGTATGAACTCTTGGGAATGCGGAATTTAACTTCATACAATATACATACAAACACATACTTAAAGTCATACATTGTATTAATAGGAGCCACTTGAACCCTTCAGTGTGCTTTTCAGAGAGCCGTGGTGTCCCAGTTGGAGAAAGCTTGTCTCCCACAGGGAGATCATAGGTTCGAAACTTCGAACTCTTGGCCGTCGGGTTCGAATCCCTGTGGGGAGATATCACAAAAATCACTTTTTGATCCCTAGTTTGGTTAAGACATTACAGTCACCTGATTGTCCGAAAGTAAATGATCCGAACTTCGGAAGCCACGTTAAGCCGTTGGTCCCGGTTACTACTTACTGATGTGAGTAATCGTTACATGAACCATGAGCTTCGGCGGCTCAATAGTAACCCTGAGACCAGGGTTGATGAGGATGGTACTCCTCCTCACGAGCCACACGACAGAAGAAGACTGACGACTCAATGTGTAACAATGTTTCCAACTGAATACAACCACTTTTGAGTTTGATGGACTTATATGCGCGATGGGTTCATCAAAGCCAAATCAGCCTTAGGACTTCGCATCAATGTATGTAATTGTTATTTAAAGCATCGATGCCAAAATTGGAGTCGAGTCCTTGACCTTGAGTTAGCAAACTCTACCAATTGCGAAATACGCCAAAACAGTAGGTAACAGTTACCAAAAAATCGGTATAACCTAATAATTACAATTAGCAGTAACATTATAGTTCTCGTAACTACTTAATAACTAGTACACTTTACTCGTTACTTATCGATCGATATCGTGACGTATCGATTAGCAGTTATATGGAACAGTTATTTTGTAATAAAGTAACAGGCATTGTGAATTCCGATCTTGGGTGTAAACCTGAAAATAAGGGACTTTCTAGGCTTAGTTCACCACAAACGCACTACTCGGGTACATAATTACTCCAAAATACAATGTAATGGCAGAAACATATAAAAATAAATTGTTGCTTGATATTTGGATCACACTATGTGCAGAATTATGTTGCTACGTACATTATATCAACAGCCTATATACGTCCCACTGCTGGGCACAGGCCTCCCTTCAATCGGAGGGGGTATGGAGCATGCTCTACCACGCTGCTCCACTGCGGGTTGGTGGAGGTGTTTTTACGGCTAATAGCCGGGACCAACGGCTTAACGTGCCCTCCGAAGCACGGAATCATCTTACTTTTTCGGACAATCAGGTGGTTCAAGCCTGTCCTTACCAAACAAAGGACAGTCTCACAAAGTGATTTCGACAATGTCCCCATCGGGAATCGAACCCGGACCTCCAGATCGTGAGCCTAACGCTCTAACCACTAGACCACGGAGGCTGTTCTACGTACATTGCTTCTCTTTATTTTGATCGTAATAATAATTGGTGGAAGATGTAATTGTGCCTGGGTGTAATAACAAGGGTCATCATTTATACCTCAAAGATAAAAGATGCATATTATGTCTGTTATCCATGAAATTAGAAGGGTAAACGAGGGAAAATCTTTACAACGCCATCTGTATTGTTTGTAAGGAACGTTGCCTGGAAAGTCCTTCATTATTATGTCATCATCATCATCATCAGCCCATTAACGTCCCCACTGCTGGGGCACGGGCCTTCCCTATGGATGGATAGGGACATCGGGCCTTAAACCATCACGCGGGCCCAGTGCAGATTGATGGCTTAACGTGCCTTTCGAAGCACGGAGGAGCTCGAGAAGAAAACTTTTTTTTTGGTCACCCATCCTATGACCGGCCTTTGCGAAAGTTGCTTAACTTAACAATAGCAGACCGAGCGCGTTTACCGCTGCGCCACTGAGCTTCTTATTATTATATTGTATTCTATGCTTATTCTAAGTAGCGATTCCATCCAGTTTATCTAATGAACTTGTTCAGACTTGTATTGCAACTGTGTAAGACATAAGAAAGCTTATAAGTAGCCTATTGTACTCCCTCGAGCGATAGGTTAACGAACCAAACACGGTGCACGATTTTAGACGTTTTTGGGTACCGTGGGTGAAATCGTTTTTTTTTTTTGGTATCGAAATAATGTACTTAGTTTACTTATTAATCTTCTTCTATCGTGTGGCTTGCGTGTGGACCATTTTTTTTTTTTAACGTTGGGAAATGCGTTACGCATACCACGCCGCCCGGGGGGGCAACGTGGTTATGTGGCACTCTCCGGGTGTCGCCACCCGGTATACCCACTAAAACCCAACGGTGTTCCTCCTTGCCGCCGTGTGGCGGGGATACGGGAACGCAATTGCACACAACCGCGTCCCCGCCGGCGGATGCCCTTTGGGGCCCAGCGCCCATGGGAGCGCGTCAAGCGCCTCCCCCTCCGCTGAGGGCTGCCCGGAACACTTGGGGAGCCCTACAGCACGGGACCTATGTTGTGGACAGCGGTCCCCCGACTACCGTCCACAGGTCCCCGTCAAGGCAGCGCTCGGTCGATTGCGACCAAGTACGCCCGTCGCCGCCTTCCCGGTCGCCTGCGGCGAATCGGGAGCGAGTCGACAGAGTCTTCCCGCTCCCTCTCCGCCGCTTCCTTCGCGGACATGACTATGTTCGCGAAGGTGGCGACCGCTCTCCAGGCCTGCTCGCTGCCGCTCATGGCCCTAACCATGGCCGGCAGCGAGAGGTCCGCCCCTATTACTGCGGACACGGCAGCGCGAGGGATCGCCCAAGCGGGGCACTCCTCGCGCGTGTGTCGTGCCGTGTCCACTACTCCGCCCACACAATGATGACATTCGGCGGTTGGCTCCCTCCCGACCACCCTAAACAGGTACTCACCAAAGCACCCGTGCCCGGTGAGGACCTGCGTGAGGTGGTAGGTGGGAGCACCGGGGCACTCGGTCCAGTCCCGGAGGACCGGCCGGATCGCCGCCACCAACTCCCGGCTAGCATCCGGGGTCTCCAGCACTTCCTCCCATTGCTGGAAGAGGATAGTGCGGGCGTCCTCCCGCTTGCGTGTGGACCAACCCCAACCTCATCAACCCCTTAATCTATCTCTTTTTTCTTTATCTATCTTAATCTCTTTATCATTTTAATAATATGTACTTATATATTTTTTTAATGTTAAAAAAAAACATTGGTCTAGTCAACTTTTAGAAGAGCCACTGACTGCATCTCCTTTTTTTTGACGTGACTTATTGTAGATTTGCCGCAGATGGCATTAACTACTTGGCCGGACAAATGGGGAGCGCTCACCCGGAACAAAATTTAAGACAACAGGCCTGAGGGTGTCCAGTTAGGCGCGAACGTCGGCTCAGTGCTTCGTCTGAGAGGAAGAATATTTGAAAGAGTTAATCGACCCTACTGGGTCGATAGCGATAAGCGCTGAATGAGGGAGGTGAAATAGAAAAGCCGATAGGTTGATATCTAAGTATTTTGGAACAATCTAGCTGCGGATCGAAGACACAATAGAACAACATTTGAAATATTTTTTTTAAGAACAAAACATAATAAATTTTATATGTGTAGTGTTAGAGTTTAAAAACAGTAAGTTCGTATAGTGACAATTTAAATCATTTGTCTGGTATGTATGTGTTTGGTAATGGTACATACCTACTTAAATATTTTTTAAGTACTTATTTTTTAGTACGTACTTACTAGTCCAAGAAGCCTTTGATAGACAAGAATAGAAAATACTACACCGACAAGAGATTGTGTCAAACGGGTCGCAAATAAGCGAGGTACCTATTTAATTCGCCTGGGCTATTCTCATTCACTCGTTTATTTTAAAATTATCAGTTGGAAATCACCCGTTCCTTTCCTTTTTGGTGGTTAAGAAAATGACAGATATAACTTAAAATAAAATTAGGAGGTGTCTGCAGGAATAGGGGCTATTACAAAGTTTAGTATGCCTATGAATATTTAGAGAAAAAACTCTCTCTCTAATCTCTCTTCATGTAATGTTTCATGGGACAAATTGAATAAGTATATAAGATTTGATGTTATTTTCTACGGAACCACATATCTTTATTCAGTTACATTTTTATTCTGTTTTTCTCCTATGACTCAACACTCTAGATTGGCGTTAAGATGAAGGTCAAGATACATGGTGTTCTAAACTTTATTGATGACCATAGATAATTATTCAACCAGTTGATTGAAAACGATCGATTCAATCACTGTTTTGATTGGATGGTGAGATTTATCGACGGAATTGTTTCTGAAATAAGTAATATTTTGCTTTTTTTTATTTGACGAGGTTTTTATCAAGTTCCAATTATCTGTCGGATATTTTTTTTCAATATAAATATGATTGGTTGGGGTACGGTCAGAGATACATCCATCGCTTGATGAAGAAGTACCACCTCGTTTAGCTTTCTGTTAGACTAACCTACCTGCTGAGCCGTATCAATTCTAGCCAAGTAGCTAATGCCATGTGCATCTTCAATAAGTCACGTCAGAAAAAAAATGGTCAAAAAAAGTTGATCAAAATTAGTATTGTAATGCTTTGCCATGACTATATTAATTAATCAATCAATAATACTTTATTGCACAACGATATATACACAGGTAAACATACGAATAAAAATAAGCACAATAGGCGGCCTTATTGCTAAACAGCAATTTCTGCCAGGCAACATAAATAATTATTAGTATATTAATTAGGAACGTTTGTTAAAAAATAATAAATAAGTTTTTTTTTTTGTTAATAAGTTACCTAAACAATTACGTTGTCTTACACTGCAAATGTTGTGAGCACCTATATAATAATTGGCTTTGTAACAGTCTAATTTCTGATGTAACTTTTATTTTATTTAATGTATTATTATAAGTTAGCTGTTGGTATACCTTTTTAAAAATAAGTACATAATGTTTTTTTTTCGCAAACCTTAACTTCCAACTCAAAATAAATTCCGTCTTTAAAGTTCGAATCAGAAGTTTCAAGCCACTGTGGTTAGCAATAAGTTAGGCATAATTAGCACTTTTCCAATTCATCCTCTCGCATAAAAAAATCCCTAAACAGTATTCGAATAAAACAGGAAAACGTCAATATAATAAAACAGTTAAGTCACAATGTGACAAATGTATGTTTATCACGTTTATTTAAAGCCATTCAAATTTGGAACTCAAGTGTGCTACTCCATATTTGGATACTTTTTGTCTGTGGTACAAGATATATGACGCACTTCCGATTTTTAGACGTGGATCGTTTCGTTTTTCAATTATTTGGTTTTGGAACATCCTTTGTTATATTTTATTTCTTAAATTAAACTTTTTGGCAGGAAATCGGAAGATTTTTTTAATGTTTGTTCAAAATGCTTTTATTGATATTCAAAGTATGAAAACTTAACTTTTTTTTGAGCTTACTCAGCTTTTGGTCTAAGGAGAGATAAATAAAAGGTTATATATGTGATGTTATTAATTTATCTTAGGTACAGTTAGGTAGGAGCTATGTCAGGGGCCTTTGGCGGCCCAATCATAACCCTAAGACCAGGGTTGATGTGGCTGGTATTCCACCTCATAACCCACACGATAAGAAGAAGGTACAGTTTCTTCCAACACAGTTGGATCGGTCATTATAGACGGAGACACAGCTCACCAACTATCACGTTGGTCTAACAGAAAGCTCGGTGAGCTGTGGGTACTTAGTTCATCTTGCGATTGTACCTCTGTCTACTCCAATTGGGATGTAGTCGTGAGCCTATGTTTATTCGTATAAAGCCAACGGGTGGCCAACTAAAGAAAAAAAAAGGAAAGGTACTTAAATAATCACCTCCTAATGCAAATGAGACATTGAAATCTAATTCCAGACAATTTCTATTATAATCGATCGACTGGGTCGGTATTCCCGTATAATCGATTTGGATAATCGATTCCGTTTCGCGTCGTTGGTCGAATCGATTCATATGTTAAACTGTGTGCTGTTCACATTTACATGCCTATTATCCTTTGATGTCAATGTTTTTTTTTTATATTTTCATAAAACTCTGGTCTAGCCCACGATTTATTACATATGAACATAAATCATCATCGCCCTAGCATTATCCCGTTTTTCACAGGGTCCACTTACCTAACCTGAAGATTTCACAGGTCCGATTTTTTTACAAAAGCAACAGCCTGTCTGACCTTCCAACCCGCGAAGGGAAAACCAAACCAATACAGGTTAGGTCATACCTCCGAAAATGTATTTCTCGGGAATGTGGGTTTCCTCACGATGTTTTCCTTCACCGCTGAGCACGTGATAATTATTTATGAACATAAATAAATCCACAAATTTTAAGTAATGGGATCTTGAATGTTATAAGGGAGATCGTCATTCCCTCATTCAGTGATTATCACCATCGGCCCACTAGGGTCGTCTTTAATTTTGTACCGGGTAAAAACCCTCAGCGCTCCCCATTTGTCCGGCCAAGTAGTTAATACCATATATGATAAATCGTGTACTATGTTTAGAAGATCTTGACGTAAAACGCCAAATACGGAAGACTCGACACAAGCCCTCCTACAACTATACATTTAATTCTGCTATCATAACATCGACCTGGGATAGAAATTTAGGACTCGCCGTCGCCGGACACGGCTTGGATGATGATGATCAAGATAAATGACTAAATAAAGACACATCTAAAACTAACGAAAAACATTTTCTATGTAACTTATTTATGTATTTTAAACAAGAGAAACGTAATAATAAGCCCGACATTTTATCACGTTTTTCTGTGACGTGACAGTGTGCTCTTTCAAACAAATTCAACAGTAATTTTGTGTTTTGACGTTTAGTAAAAAGTAATTGATTTGACTAGTTGGAAACTAGCCTGTACTACAATAAGTCCCGTCGAAAAAACATCGTTACGCCCAGAATGACAAGCAGCATTCATACGATGTTATCAATTCACAATGAGTGATCTATTTGGCTAAAAACAGCACGAATCTATTTCACGATCCGATCGCCGATAGAGTTAATGCGTATGATTGGAATAAGAAATAAGACTTTAAGTACTTCTTGTTCTCACGTGTGGGTTGAGAGGTGGAGTACCAACCTCATCAACCCTGGTGTCAGGATTACTATTGAGCCGCCAAAGGCCCCTGACATGACTCATGTAACGACTACTTACATCAGTAAGTAGTAACCGGGACCAACGGCTTAACGTGCCTTCAAGCACAGATCATCTTACTTTCGGACAATCAGGTGATCAGCCTGTATTGTCGTAACCAAACTAGGGATCACAAAGTAATTTTTGTGAAAAGAAGATGCAGTCAGTGACTCCTCTAAAAGTTGTCTAGGCCAATGTCTCTCGAAGTAATGTTAAAAAATATTATATATTACTTATTAGTAAGAGTATTATTTCCATACAAAACGCCTAAGTAGTAACAGTTGCTTACACACTTTGCTACTTTGAATGAACAACGTAGGTACTTGTAGTGTGTACGTGATAATATTCGGGTCGTTACATAAAGGTGCCTTTCATTTTTAGGGTTCCCTAATACAATGACCTAAAAACGACTCTATTGTGTTAAGTCATTGTTTTCGAAACAGTGATTAACTTGTGAAATGTTGTTAAATTTAAACTCTATGACGAGTGATTTTTGTTTTTTATGCAACTTATCCGTGCTTAGGGAAATTCACAAAGATAAAAATAAACCGAAAAATTCATTCATTTCGTCATTAACCCGACGCCTTTGTCAAGCCGGGACGAGCGTGTTAGCCAATACACCACCGGGTCCTCCACAGCCAAAAAAAAAACCGCACGGATAAGTGCTTTAAAAACAAAAATCATAAAATAGCGGATCTACCTATAAATAACTAAATCCGACGGCCCCTTTTATAAACGAAGACAACTCGCACTTGACGAGTTTTTTGGACGTTGTTTGTCGGACCGCTTCCCTTTAATCGGAATTCTTTAGCATACTATTGAAGCATGGATTCTTGCAGAATATAAAAGGCTATTAATTTATTCTAATATTATTATGTATAGGTGGATTGGTTTTTTTTTTCGGTTAAGTAATAAATGTTATTCGTATTATTTGAGCCACAGTAGCCCAATTGGAAGTACGCTTGACTCTCACTGTGCGGTTACAGGTTCAAACCCCAGCACAGGCCTAAACCAATGATCTTCGAATTTGTTTTCGAATTGATGTTTGGATCAGAAATTATCTGTGAAGGAAAGCATCGTGCAGAAACCCACTATATCAGAGGCATGGAGGTATTGAGCTGAAGGTCTCTTCACGGGTTGGAAAACCAGACAGGCAATCGCTCTTGTAAAAACCGGACCTGTCAAATCTTCAGGTTAGGTTAGCGGAACATTCACTGTAGAAGTAATCTGTTGTATGTAAGTAATCAAAACTAGCTAGAAGATGTCTTTTGATTACTTGTGGTTCTGCCCACCCCATTAGGAATTAGGGGCGGATGTTTATTTATTTACTTATTTATAAAAAAGTACTCCAACAGCTTATATAATAAAACATTAAATAAAATAAAAGTTACATCTGGAATTAGACTGTTACCTAAGTGCACACAACATTTGCAATGTGAGTCATCGTAATCGTTTAAACTGTCATTCTTCTTTTTTATCGACAATAAGAAGTCATTTTCTCGTTATATCGGATTTAACATCTTTCATTATAACGGCAATAAATATTTAAAAAACATCATATAGAGATGTGTCTGTAGAGGAGTATTTAGTGTCTCTCTTTATCTTGGTAATATACTGTTCCTTGCAGGCGCATTGCAAAATATATTGTGACAGAGTGGCCCTTTTCATCGGAGACAGCATTTCGATTTACCACTCTGTCACAGAATTTTGTGAAAAACAACCAAGCTACGTTAATCACTAATCGAGGAACCGATTAGTATTTCGCTAGTATTTTAAGTATAATAAGATAACTATATTTTTGGACAGTGGAAAGATTAAATAAAATTCTAAAACATATAACATAGCAGAGCGAAGGACAGATCATTGTCGATAGAAAAGAAGAACGACCAAAGTAGATAACTAAATTATACAAATACAATTATACAGATTATTAAAAAAATATATAAAAAAAGTAAAATATAAATTCTGTACCGTCGGTGAAAAGTAATACAAGTCCAAAATTCAAGTTTTGAGAAAATCGAGTTTAAAGTTAAAAAAAATCTAGCTCGTGACTTATAAGGAATAATGGAACAGAAGTTAGATGTGTCGATAGGTGATGATGGAAGGTTTCTTTTCTAATATTTAGTTATATTTAGAACCTAAACAGAAATGGTAGAGGATCAAAATAAATTACATGTATCAGTTGACACCAACTTTTATACTGTGTAAATTGATACAAGTCTACTTATACCTTTTTACACACATAACTATACAAAAGTCATCGTTGATATATCATATTTCAATTATTAATTTTACAGTCTTATTCTACAAAAAACAAAATGTCTTGGAAGAAAGTTTATTTCATAATGTTGTAGAAAGGCAAAATTCTATTTATTTTCTTTAAAAAGTAAAGAAACGTAACTTATATCAATTGACACAAACGATAAACTATAACGAATTTGTGTCAAGTGGTTTAACATGACTTATTTTTTCGATTTTATTGTGTAAAATGATACATGTTTTTACGAATTTCTAATAATAAATACATATAAAGATGGTACACGTATATATAGTGTAAGGTGGCGATAATAAGATATTTTTGTTATGATTTTACTCTCAAAACTCATAAATAACCGGTCAAAACCACCACTGCTGCCCACTACAAACACATTTTGTCCACTACACTACGCCCCTAACCAAAACCACTTTTGGTTCATTATTGCAGTCAAAATCTTACAAATTCAATTATGATAATATTTTCACCCCTAACAAATGAAGGTAAGAGGAGTCATATTAAGACTGGTCATTAGGAATGTTTCGGGCTAGCCTGGTAGTATGGCCTGGAGATAAAGGTGATGTACCTACGTACTTTTAAACCAAAATCACACAAACCGGTAAGTGTTACTTCTTTCTTGCTGAAACTATTTAAAAGATCACAACTCATTCCACAATCAAAATCCCCTGAAGTAAAGTAAAATTCGATATTTCGAATTATCAAAATTCCCGGTCTAATGGTAGCCCGCAACATGGACAGAACGATAAATGGAGTCGAATCAATGTTGACGATAAGAATAGGTAGTGAAAATGAAGATCATTGGTTCACCTCCAAACCTATAGGTTACACAGGGCTATCCTCAGACCATGACCATGACCACCATGGACCATGGTCTGTTATGGTTAAGCTAAATGAGCTCGTTTCCGCAAAACTCTACACGTAAGCACACGTGGGGGACTTCCTGCGTATCCTCGCGTATGGACCACTATTGTGAAGTGGGCAAACTTCTCACTATATCATCATCATCCTCCTGCCCTTATCTCACTCTAGGTGGGGTCGGCACAACATGTATGGGCAAATGTCCCATCTTCTTCTTCTTCTATCGTGTGGATTGTGAGGTGAATTACCAACCCCATCAACCCTGGTGTCAGGGTTATAACTGAGCCGCCATAGGCCCCTGACTTGACTCAATGAATACTCGAATGTCCCATATGTAATGTTATTTAATGGGCTCAGTTTTCCGCATAAACGCAAGTGGTCCATTATGCGTGCTTTTATTGACTATGTAAGCCAACTAACTCCTTTCAGAAGCTCAAATACCTCCTGGGATTTTTACAAACTTTGTGACCTGGTTTAATTAAGGGGTTGTGCCCGTGGTGTTGCCAATTATTTATTCTAATCTAATCTGTCCTACAAGATCCCACTGCTGGGTAAAGGCCTCCCCTTTCTCTTTCCATTTTTCAAAGTCCTGTGCGTAATTCTCTCTTATGTAATCAAAATACAGAAAAAAATATTACTGGTGGTGCTCAAGAGTTCAGAGCAGTTATTCCCTTTATAAAAATGAGGAAGCTCGACAAATTTACACCATTCAACGTGTTTGAGAAACTGCTAATCTTCTCTTGAGAAGATGTGGCAGATCCCGATGCTGCCGATGCCGAGCTGTCATCTACGGCTGTGTAGGTTCAAAAATACCACTACCGGCGCTTGCATAATAGTATTTTATGCAACAGTTGTATAAGAAGGGTCAAAAAATGCGAGTGGCGTGAGTTGCGATGTGAGCCTTGGCGAACATCGCAATAAGAGACGCCACGAGCATTTTTTGACCTAGTTATACAACGTTGCATACAATACTTTTTCTACGACGACGTAATTTTAAATGAAACAAAAATTTTCCAATTTATTTTCCAACGCGCGGGAAAATGGCGGCAAATGTATACTTTTTTTTTATAGTATATCTATGGCACCAAACAAAGTAAAGGTGCCAGTTTCCAGGTCAAAAAAAAAAAAACAACAACAATGCTTTTTTGGCGACATTATAGTACAGTTACACTTTGTAAACAATGCTTTTATAGGCCATAGAGCGTACACTTTTTCAAAGAGTTTAATTATGTATGTACTTATATTAGACTTTTTGGTTATTTAAATGCCAGATTAAAGTAGAGGAGTAGAAAAAAGATCTAACCAGTGTGTATTGAATGGCTTGCATATTAATTGGAGCTCGATAATATTTGGAGCCATTATTTCACGTCTACAACCTCCTTCTTCCATCTAATAACCCTCAACTACAATGCCAGTCGTGCGGTCGCTACTGTCGCTCTCGCATTGGACTTTACAGCCATTTTAAAAGCTGCCACAGAAACGCCGTTTGAATCATCTGATAAAGATGTAAAGGCCTGAGATGACAACCTCCTTAGCAATGAAGGCAGCGTTCAATCTGCCACCGCTTAACCTGCATGTAATCAAGAAAACTATGTAAAACAGCTATGCTTCGCGCTAAGGGAAGGAGACTAACGACAGTTATGACAAATCTCAAATACCTCTTGACTAACCCTGCCATGGTGATAACGACGCCATGATCAGGACCCACAACTTATTGAAGTACTGTAATTAAGTACTACAAGGTGGCTATAGCAGAAAGAGAAAAAACATGGTTTGGTCTGAAGTACTAACTTAACCTATACCCATTCGCAATGTGGATCAGATATGGTTTGCTGTGGCTCTAGACAAACTGTCTTCCCATAGACAGGTTTATGCGGAGGTCACCCTAGGATACACACTGGTGGCGCATGGAATTGAACTTGTATGTATCATTATACACGACACGTTATTGATATCTAAGATCGTATTTTCAGAAATATTTTGATATATATTAATTTATATTACTTTTCACGAAAAAATAAATTTGGTGTTTGATGTTACAACTAAAATTATATCATTAAACACGGACCGTGAGAATTCAAGGATTGCGTGTATTTTAATATATGTTGAGTTGCATTTACTTACACCAAAATATTTAATGAAAATCTTCATTTCACTTTAATGCAAGTTAAGATGAATTATGTTACACGTGTTATAACAGCATGAATCCTTCACAAACAGTACTTATATCACTAAACACAAAAATTATCTCCGTATTCATAATAGCTACAGTTACGAGAATTAGACAGAAAGAAAGAGAATTTTTTGAACATGAAGTGTGTGCTAATAACTCAAAAGTGATACAACTCGAGTTGTATTACTTTTCACCGACGGTACAGAATTATGCTGGAGGACATAAATACCTACCCGAGTTTATATACCTATGTATGTAAAATGTGATTTTTGCAATACACTCCGGTTTTTAGGACTCTATAGAGATGTTCATTTTGGCATATTTAAGGGCTACTTCTCGGCTCTGGGGAGTATTGGTTATGTAAATCTCTAGTTAAACAAATATATGCCAAGAAATGCAAGTTAGTGTTACCACTGGAGTATCTGCTAGTAAACATTGTCGCCCTACTTTCTACAGTGCCATGAAATATGCTGCCATTTCGGAGTGTAATGGGGTAACCAGAAACTTAGCGATTTGTAGGACACAGTGTAGGTAATGTATAGTTCAAAAGTGTCAGTTAGTCAAAATTCATTCGCATCGTAAGCACTATTTGAGGTTTACTCGGTTATTAAACACATACTCGTAATACCGTCATCCCGAGATCGTGGCACTTGTAACTGTGTAGAAATATCGGGAGTCTCATATCCCTAAAGTATTATGTGTTTTGTTAGTGTCAGAATTTTCAGCATTATAATAGACGTATATTCACTATCACGACGATTTACGATGGGGACAATGTCGAAATCACTTTGTGAGACTGTCCTTTTTTTGGTAAGGACTTTCAGGCTTGAATCACCTGATTGTCCGAAAAAGTAAGATGATTCTGTGCTTCGGAGGGCACGTTAAGCCGTTGGTCCCGGATATTAGCCGTAAAAACACCTCCACCAACCCGCATTGGAGCAGCGTGGTGGAGTATGCTCCATACCCTCGGTTGATTGAGGGGAGGCCTGTGCCCAGCAGTGGGACGTATATAGGCTGTTTATGTAATCACTATCACAGAACAGATAAGGTCGAAGCTTGTTTTGTTAATTAACAAAAAATGGGATGCCATCCAGTGACATTAAAATTGAAAATGTCAGCGCATGCGAAGAGCAATATGTTTCATTAGGTTTCAGTTAAGTAGGTATGAAGTTTTTGAACATAATGTTCCTAATAAGTGTAAAAAGAATATCCCTTCCCTTATCTCTTTATAAAAAAACACTTTTAGATTAAAATGTTTTAAAGGGCCTCTACATGTTGGCTTCGGCTCCATCGTCGGGGACTCCATAGTCCCGAGATATGGAAATAACAGTACAAATAAAATATATACTTAATTTAATATGATTTTTATGACTAATAGATTTTATAATTAGAGTTAATTGTATTATTTACGTAAATTCGACCTTATACGCACAAATAAAACAAAATAAATACATTTATTGCATATAACTTAATTACATAAGTAGGTACCTTAATAAAAGGTAACCGAAGTTATTATCTAGTTAGCAAAACCACGTTTACGTTTTTCTACAAAAAAGGCTAAATCTTTCCAAAGTCCTTTTATTATACGTCGTATTAGTCATTATTACTTTTTAAGTAATAATGACTAATACGACTCTATTAGGCCAACAGAAGTAGCATTAATGATCCCAATTAGGCCGTTACCTAAAATAAATGTCCTAAAAAGGCAATGACGTGTAGACATGTAGCTACGTGTCTGTCAAGGCAAGGCAAATAATGGCGCGTTTCCATGGCAACCGGTGGCGGCGTGGCGGCGCCGGGAAAACGTGGGTGTCTGTCTTCCCCATAATGATGGATAGGATGTAAGAGAACAGCGGGAACTGTGATATATCACTTTCTCAGTTCTGTTGGGATAAATGTCTTATAGAAATAAACTTAAAGCTATTTTTTTTTTTCGTTCTGTAGAAAATAAAAAAATTGATAATAATTTTAATCGCACCACCTTCCTGCCAAGTCATAAATTAGTGGCTGTAGCAGGTATTTATAATTATTAAAAATTAATAATTATTATTTTTTCTTAGTTTTTTAAATTATTTTCAATTCTATACTTTTGCGAAGGAAAATTCTACTTGATATTAAGTCAGAATAATGAGCTGAATCATCCCTCTCAGTATTTGTCACGATGTCACTAACACCCTGTATAATAAAGCGGGATAGTGCAGCAAGGGAATACTTGTACATATAAAAATAAAATACAAAGATACACTTACGAGTACGTAAAACACATATAATTCTAACTTCTTAAACTAACTTCTTTTTCATGTCTCATTCTGCCATCCGCTTCAGATTATAACTTAAACACCCATTTTCTGGAAACTAGGGTTGTTATTGCAAACGGAAGCTAAGTTTTTGAGCATCTATGATTAATGATGTAATCCGAAATTGACAAATTCTAGTGGATTATTTTTGAAAACAAACGATTACTTATGGAGAAGCCCGTATTTCCCTCAATCAGCACTTATCGCTATCGACCCACTAGGGTCGTTTAATTCTTTCAAATATTTTTCCTCTCAGACGACGCCCTGAGCCGAAGTTCGCGCTCAACTGGGTACCCTCAGGCCTGTTGTCTTAAACGTTGTACCGGGTGAGAGCCTTCAGCGCTCCGCATTTGTCCGGCGAAGAAGTTAATGCCATCTGCCGCAAATCTACAACAAGTCACGTCAAAAAAAAGAAGCCCGTGTCCAGCTTTTTTTTACGTGGTGTATTGTAGTTGGCTGGACAAAAACGTATGTTAAGCAGCGGCCTGTATATTGACCCCGATTCATGCAGACACCTCCTAATTCTATTTTAAGTTATACCCGTCATTTTATTATCCGCCGAAAAGGAAAGGGACGGGTAATCGACAGACATAAAATTTAGGGAACACACGTCAATTTTAGGAAGGAATTTTAAAAACCGTCCCGGTTACTACTTACTGATGTAAGTACGTAGTCAACACTTGAGTCACGTCAGGGGCCTTTGGCGGCTCAATAATAACCCTGACAGGGTTGATGAGGTTGGTCATCCACCTCACAACCCACATGATAGAAGAAGATGCTTTTTCTTTTCTTTTTTTGGCTCTGCCTACCCAACGGGATATTACCGTGATCCTATAGGTATAATATTACAAATACAAATTTACTTCATTGCACCAAAATAAAAAATAATAATCACAAAAGACTCTTAACTCACACACACACTCACAACACACTCTCTCTCTCTCTCTCTCACACACACACACACACACTTACATCAAACGGACAAACAAACAAACAAACAAACGGACATACTTACTAACATAAAAACATGTAAACGCACTTTAAAGAATTTATACTTGGGTTCTAAAGATGTAACGTAATGTTACAATATTATTGTAACGAGGGAGCAATTTTCATTCGCTTCTCGCATAAGCATTATTCAGGCTTTTAGATAAGCGTCTTATACTATGTAAAAAATTAATTTGTAAAGTGTTTTGAACAAAATAAATAAATAAAAATAAAAAATCTCTATAATATATATTCTTTCTCTCTGCCATTACCAATGACTCATTCGTTTAAACCTCTCAGCACTAGACTTGAAAGATTCGACCTAGATTTCAACACTGTACCTAAATTACTGCCATTAAACTATAATATCATACTTTGTAAAGAGCTTTGCTGAGCTATCTAGAACTAGACAATAGGTACACTCATAAATCCTTAGTTGTTCAGTTGAAGTTTATTCAATGGCATTTACTATTTAAGGATGTTGTCGCTCAGCAACAAGAGATGGCGTTAGTGTAGCGGTGATCAAAATTGTTATTTTTGTCATAAATTTAAAACTAAATGAGATGAAATCGTATGGTGTCAGACGTCACACACACAGATGCGCGTGTACGATAACGTCAATGTGTAGTGTCTGTGTAAAACGAGGTTGTTTGTATGAAGTGTCCAAGGTGTGCCCAAAGTATGTACAGTCATGAGCAATATAATGTACCCACTTTAGTACTCTGTCGCACTAACATATTTGACATTTAGTGAGACTTACAGTTCAATTTGTCAAAAAAGTTAATGTGACATGGTACCAAAGTGTATACATATTAATGCTCGTGACCGTACTCACTCCTCGCCAGCTGTGCCCGCTTCTACTATTATATTGTACAAAATTTTCGTGTACCCAAATGTTGCTTGGAAGAAATTGCTGCATGACTAATAAGGCCGCCTGTTGTGCTTTTCCGTACGTCTGTTGTGCTCAATAAAGTATTTTATCTATCTATCTATATTACCTGTAGTTTAAATTTCATGTAATAGGGAGCGAAGCTAAAGACATTTGCCATTTACCAGGCCCAAATCTTGGGAACCACGGTAAATAATAATTACGCCTCAGCAAGCTTTCTGTTAGACCAACTTGATAGGTGGTGAGCCGTATCGCCGTCTAAAATGGCCGAGGCTACTGTGTTAGTGAGAACACGTTCACTAAAACGTTCAGTTATTTATTTATTTACATATCCAAACACATAATCATTACAGGCCAGGCCCAATTCGATAATGCTTAAAACAAATGCTTAGTTAAAATTTATTGCACAAAAACAAAATGAAAACTAAATTATTAAACTTACTAGAAGGCAACAGCCTAATCGTATAAAGCAATCTTTCCCAGGCGACGTGAAACTAAAATATTGTGTTTACTAAAACTCGTATTTAAAGTAGCCAACCTTCCTATTTTAGTAGCATTATTATCATCTGTTTTGTGTCACTAATTGGTCACAATAGTCCAAATAACGACCAATTTACTCAACTCTACCAAAACGCCTCCCTCCCACGGTTTAATGAAGACATATTAACATTAATTACGTCATTCGTACGTCATTATAATTATTATAACTAGAAAAACCCCCTAACTACATCGAGTTATTAAGTATGTTACTGTAAAACTCTAAATACGGTAAATCGTAAGATTTTCCAAGTGAATGAGAGTGGAGAGCCCACATATCACAAAAATCACTTTAATTATTATTAAGGTGTGACTATACTTAGTGCTTATATTCAACGACGGACTTAGTAACACAAATTAAGTGCCTTATAATTTGGGCAGTCATTCCTCTCCACGGTGATCTTCAGGGAACTGTTGAACTGTGAACTGGACTTTGTGATCCCTAGTTTGGATAAGGCATTACAGACTGATCACCTGATTGTCCTAAATTTAAATTTATTAGATGATTCGCGTTTCGGAAGCACGTTAAGCCGTTGGTCCCGGTTACCTACTTACTGATTTAAGTTGCGTAGTCGTTATGAGAGTCTTGTCAGGGGCCTTTGGCGGCTCAATAACAACCCTGACTCCAGGGCTGATGAGGTTGGTCATCCACCTCACAACCACACAATAGAAGAAGTATGTTGCAGTAAAAGCCCTAAATACAGTAAATCCGAAAGATTCACTGTCAAATTCTAAAATATACTAAATGACGGTGGAAAAAGCTCAAATTAGGTAGAATGTAATTTTATAGACATTACAAAAATTCTCGCCCACAGATCGCGCCCGATTCCGATACTGGTTTTTTTTAAGTGGTTAGATTTTTGTCTCGTCTTCAAACATTTATTTTTAATTATTAAAAACCCTCTGTGTCCCACTGCATGGCAAAGGCTCTCTCCTATCCTTTCCTCTCCTTCTATTTTCCTCTTCATTTACTAATTGTCTTTTCATTTTATTCACAGGTAAACCGCTAAGCCAGAGATAAGTTCTACGATTGATATGATCATCTATTTTGTGAGTAATATTGTCATAATTTAATTTTCTTATTGATATCAAATAGTCCCTGTGGTTTTATGGTTCACCGGGTTGCTTATCAAAAACCAAGGACTTGCACCAATGAGTTATTAATTTAACACAGTTGGCTCGACCATTATAGACGGCGATACGACACCACCTATCACATTGGTCTAACAGAAGGTTCAGTGAGGCGTAAGTACTTCGTTCATCTTGAAGTGGATGTACCTTTGGCTTCCCCAATTGGGATGTTGTCGTCAGCTTATGTAGGTAGTGAGCCGTATCGCCGTCTATAACGCACCAACTTTCTTAATGAAAACTGCACTCAAGCTTTTAATGAAGACATAAACCAGCAATACAAACATTTGAAACCTTCACAAGTAAACAAAATGGTGACCCTCAGT
The DNA here is from genome assembly GCF_024362695.1 of Pectinophora gossypiella. Lineage (NCBI taxonomy): Eukaryota > Metazoa > Arthropoda > Insecta > Lepidoptera > Gelechiidae > Pectinophora > Pectinophora gossypiella. The sequence goes on along the minus strand of NC_065428.1, from coordinate 2,550,525 downwards.
AATACTATCGGCTGGAAGATCGTATAGTAAGTAATGAATAAGCGATGTGTAGTTGCGATAGCCGAATGTTGGGCAGATGTGTCCGCCATATTGTGACGTCATGTGACATGTCATTTTTTTCGAATACATTTGTCGCTTGGTCAGATACATACGGGCACGCCTGTTATACGTATCGGGTTGGGCAGAGCCAAATGCATAAAAAAAATACATTTGGGATATCATTCCAAGTCGAGTGTGATGGTTATTTACTATCGGAAATATTCATCATATCATGAGAGAGGATGGAGGGGGTATGGAGCATACTCCACCACGCTGCTCCACTGCGGGTTGGTGGAGGTGCTTTTACGGCTAATAACCGGGACCAACGGCTTAAAGTACCCTCCAAAGTACGGAATCACCTTACTCTTTTTTAGATTCAAGCCTGAAAAGTCTTTACCAAACAAAGAACGGTCTCACAAAGTGATTTCGACAATGTCTCTATAGGGAATCGAAGCCGGACCTCCAGATCATGAGCCTAACGCTCTAACCACTAGACCATGAAGGCTTGTCGGAAATACACTTATTTACATAAACTTAACGGCAGCCCAAATTATGAGTTGATATCTCTTCACCGCCTTAGTTAGAACATTGCAGGTTTGAAACACCTGATTGTCTAGAAAAGTAAGATGATTCTGTGCTTCGGAGGGCAGGTTAAGCCGTTGGTCCGATTTAGTTTGTAAAGAAAAATACAAAACATCAATTAGAAAAAACAACAATTCAAAATTACTAAGTCATAAAATCACTACCTAAATCATTTTGATCAATAAGATATCATGTTTCAAGGTAATATAACACTAAGCTATACTGTATAGTATACCCAATGATCAATAGGGTATTGATCGCTGATAGATCTATGGATCTATAGATCAACGAACAGCTGTCCGCGTGACCCATTCGCATTGTAACGGTATTCGCAATAAGGTTGCGGTAAAACTCTGATATTTGGAATTTTGCATTATGCCCACTTTTCAGGTAAGCGTGCCGTTATATTAATAGACACAATTGTATTGTTGTAGATAATTATGATTCTTTTTAAGTATATATCTTTCTCTTTCTAACTGTATATCTATTGCAGTTGATTATTGATTGAATACTTCCGAGTTAGAGTCCGCGGCGCTCCTCATTTGTCCAGCCAAGTAGTGAATGGTTATTGCAGGCAACAAAATTATCTACTCAATTAGTAATAACCTGCAGTGGAGCAGCGTGGTGGAGTATGCTCCATACCCCCTCCGGTTGATTGAGGGGAGGCCTGTGCCCAGCAGTGGGACGTATATAGGCTGTTTATGTTTTATGTAATTAATAAAACAACAGATTTTTTTTTTTCATTTTTTTATTTTATTATAAACATTTGTCATAAACAAAAAACAGGGGCTTTATCATAATAAACTTAAACATAAAAAAGAAAATGGAAGTAGCCAATTCTTCTCACATTTTATGACACTTGTAACTTACACTATCAGATTTTAACTACAAAACTTATCATTCTATTATCATATTATAAAATTAAAAAAAACTGGCCAAGTGCGAGTCGGACTCTCACACATAAGGTTCCGTCCTTACCATAGAAAATTATTTTAAGTTACCAAAAACTGTTTCTTAGTTATTATTTTGTTTTCTTTTTTGTTAGTTTTTTTTATATTAGTCATAATAATACAAGTTCTGTGAAGATATCAAACGGCTATTTAAAAGACACAGCTTTTCGAAGTTCAAACAGACGGTTAGCGTAACGAATTCCGGTGGGGACATTACAGGCTGATCACCTGATTGTCAAAAAAGTAAGATGATCCGTGCTTCGGAAGGCACGTTAAGCCGTTGGTCCCGGTTACTACTTCCTGAAGTAAGTAAGTAGTCGTTACATGAGTCATGTCAGGAGCCTTTGGCGGCTCAATAATAACCCTGACACCAGGGCTGATGGGGTTGGTAACCACATCACAACCCACCCGATAAAGGAGGAGAAGTAACAGGGTCCCGTATATTTACGGAACCCTAAGGAGGTATTTTCATGTAAATATCATTGTTTTATGAGGTATAAACTAAAGGTGAGGTTTTTATACGCCCTCCCGAAGAGCCTTTTGACTAAGCCGTTAAAATTCAGTTTTTTTTAACAAAATAACAGAATTCTTTGTTTTCAAATTTGTAAGTTATGTCTCGTGTCATCCCCTTGTCTTTTATGATTTAGTGGTTACTTTTTTTGGTTGAAATGTGGAATTCGTTAAGAATGTGTAGTTTAGACGTTTTGAAATAAGACTGATTTTAGAGTTGCACTGTTTTAGTACAATGATTGGATATTGTGCTGGTGAAGTGAATGCTGTCTAAAGAAAATAATATACAACTTCAGTCACCTCAACAATAAAATGTATTTTAATAGAAAAATCTCATTTTAATAGAATCAGAATCATTTATTCAACGTAATTATCATGGATAAACTTGTTGAAGGTTAATGTAACATTTTTGAATTTATGTCATTTCGCAAGGTGTTATGGCTGAGGAGAAGAAATGACAAGAAACTGCAACAGCAACACTTCTTTTAAATAAATTAGGGTAACATTACAAGTTATTTAATAACTAGGGGAACACATTTAACACCAGATATTTTTATCATTTAGGTAATCATTAATCTTATAATAAGCTTTTTTACATAAATTAAGCTTCACATTAGCTTTAAATTTATTTTCTGACAAATTCAAAATATTATAACTTGATTCACCTTTTACTGGGTTAATTTTTTACCCTATGTTCTTGAAGGAGTCCAGATCATAGTAACTACACGACCTTACTTAAACTTTTTTTTTTATTTTCACATAAATCAGCTAAGTATTAAAGAAGCTAAGCAAACTGCTATAAATATCTTAACGTTATATTGCCTTTTAAATACAACCGGTCAATTTTTTTATAAGTTGTAAAAGGACATAAGAAAGCCATCAAAGCATCTTATCAACGTTTAGTGAAAGACAATTCACAAGCTACTTCGAGATAAAGACAAAACATATTGGCAAAACTCATTCTTTACTTTAGAAAGACCATTGAAAGTTTTATGTTTAAGAAAGTAAGAGTTAAAATTGCGTAAAATTAGGTCCAAAGCGTGAAATTTTAAGTTGGTTTTCGTAACAGTATTGTTCTTTTAAAATTTTCGATACAATCGGAACCAAACAGTGAAGTTTACCTTTGTCAGTAATCTATTCTTAACTTTAAAATACAAAGGAAACCGCAGTTTTTGTTGCATGTGTGATTTCGTTTTTTTTTTCGTGTTCAAAATTCTTTTGGCGCGATACCTGGCTGGAAAGGTGCGCTTCGAATACAAAAAAGAAATAAATTCTAATTTTGAATTATGTAACGTTAGCTTTAGTAGTAAAGTTGAAAATTGACTGGTTAGTAAGTTTGACTCCCGCATCATTTTAATGTAGGCGCCATTTTTAAAATGTCGTTTAAATTTTCGAATTAGGGGAAGGGTTTTTTGGCGGGCGGGATGCCATTTTGAGTCAAAATGTTATTATGAAGTTTTTTTTATTCAAATATACTCGTGTTTTTACTTAAGTAGATAAAATTGAGGAGCGCACGTCGATGCATCTACTATACTAATCTAACAGACGGCATAGCTAATACCACGAGCATCGTTGAAGCTGCTTTGGTTGAGATTCCCAAATAAAGGTACCTATCGGAACCCTCGCCAAAAATTTTGTATTTTTACGGAAAAAAATGTCAAATTATGGATGAGAGACATGGACACTGACACAGAAAGACAGAGAGACTCGAAGCCTTTGAAATGTGGTATTGGAGGAGGATGGAAAGAATAAGTCTAAGAATAAGGGTTACTAATGAGGAAGTGCTAGTAAGAGTAAGGGAAAAGAGGCAAATATTGAGAGTTATTGAGGACAGAAGAGGCAAGATGATTGGACAGTAATAAGACACGACAAATTTATTAAAAAACATCATAGAAGGGAAGCTACAAGGAAAGAGAGGAAGGGGAAAACCAAGAACAGCTTACATAGAACAGATTAAAGAGAAGGCGAACGTCGTGTCTTATAAGGAAGTGAAAGAATTGGCCTTTGATAGACAAGAATGGAGAATGCTACACCGTCAATAGCGTGCTCTTAAATTAGTGATGATGATGTCAAATTATCACACAATCAGGTCAACCCGGTGGTAAATAGGCGTGAGTTCATGTTCCTTGTATGTGTGCAATAAAGTAACATTTTGTATTCGTAAAAGTTTTAATTTCGCGGAAATCTGGTGACTTTGCCACAGAACCCCCCAGCTGGGAACGCTGCCTTAGAGAATTTAAACTAAACTTATTTCATTTATTAATTCACTTTTAGGGTTCCGAACCTCAAAAACAAACACGGAACGCTTTTAGGATCACTTTGTTGTCTGTCTTTTCATTTTCATTTCATAACTCGAATTTTGGAAACATCCGGAACTTTCTACAAGTTTTCAAAAAGTTACGTACTTCGGCTAACAATAAGTAAGGAATGGAGGCACATTGTAGAGCTACCTTTGGTAATACTATTTTACTTGTAAATACAATTGTAAAGAATAAAATAAATTCATTGAAACGTGTGCAGTGCAATGAATTCCAAGCACAAGCTTTAGTGTAGATTGACCATGTGTTTGGTGTCAATCAGGACATAACAATATGTGTGTCTGAAGTTTTCAATATTATTTGTACAAAATCTATCAAAGTGACGTTGTAATTTGATTAGAAAATTAAAAGTATAAAAAATATAAATCTGTATCTACTCAGCTACAATAAATTTTATTTCTTATCAAAACGATCGCACTCTCAATCAGTTTTATTGCCAAGAGAAATGTTTTTGTTTTGTTTACGAGTTTAATTTAAAAAAAAAAGTTTTTCCAAAAAACCACGGTGAGATGTGTACTTATGGCTACCCCGCTGGGATAAAGTCCTAAGCTTGTGATATGTTAGGTGTAATTCAAGCAATTCTTCTTTGATTTCCCCAGTCAGTTGCACTAAATCCGAAATAAATCCGAAAAATCTTTACCTCATGGTCACCCTAAAGCGGCACGCTTCCCAAAAGAGATTTATGTTCAGTTTCTGTTGTGCACACCCGTCTCGGCAGGTGATGGACAAACGAACAGACGACGCGTCCTTATTATTAGAGAGTAGGACAGGAACCAAAATGGCACGTGGGTGGGGTGGAGTGGGTAATAGACCATGAAAAAGAATAGTGACCACATTTGGTGCAGTTAATGATTATGTGTATTATAATTAGTAGATTTTTGTTCATATATAGGATGTTAGCTAACTGGGCACCCTCAGGCCTGTTGTCTTTAACGTTGTACCGGGTGAGAGCCTTCAGCTCCCCGTTTGTCCGGCAAAGTAAGTGACGCAAATCTACAATAAGACACTTCAAAAAAAAACAAGGCGTTAGTGACATCGAATGCGAATGTGAATCAAATACTGAGGGGGATGATTCAGACCATGATTCTGAGTTGATATCAAGAGGAATATCCTGTCGAAAAAAATCATGAGAATTTTAGTGTTTTTTTAATTATTTTTACTTACGAACTTTTGCGACGGAAAATTTCTCTTGATATTTTATTTATTTATATTTCACGACTTTACAGGTGAGATGTGTACATATGGCTACCCACATTAACTCAGAATCATGGTCTGAATCATCCGTCAAAATTTTCGTAACGATGTCACTAACAAACATCCGGTATAATACACAATTTGACTGGTAGAAAGGGATGAAAATCAAGACCCCAGTTATTGTGACCACAATTTCAACATTATAATGTATTTTATGTCCAACAGAAAGTTCGGTAAGGTGTGGGCACTTAGTTCTTGCGATGGACGTACCTCTGGCTACCCCAATTGGGATATACTCATGAGCTTATGTTATGTAAGTAAATACATACATAACATACATAAACAGCCTATATACGTCCCACTGCTGGGCACACTCAATCAACCGGAGAGGATATGGAGCATACTCCACCACGCTGCTCCACTGCGGGTTGGTGAAGGCGTTTTTACGGCTAATAACCGGGACCAACAACTTAACGTGCCCTCTGAAGCACGAATACATCTTACTTTTTCAGACAATCAGGTGATTCAAGCCTGAAAAGTCCTTACCAAACAAAGGACAGTTTCACAAAGTGATTTCGACCATGTCCCCATCGGGAATCGAACGCGGACCTCCAGATCGTGAGCCTGACGCTCTAACCACTAGACCACGGAGACTGTTGTATGTAAGTAAATAAAGCAGTTTAAAAGCGTAGACCATTTGTGTCGAATCAATATTGTCGGTGAACCCGAACGAACTGCATAATGATACCAAATTACGAATCATAAGGGATAAGACCACCGGAGTACTGTACTGGCGAGTGGAAAACGCTTTCATTTACAACATTTATGAGTACAATAAAATTCTTCTCACCAAGCACTTAACCCTACATGCGGCAAATCTAAGATAAGTCATGTCAAAAGGACAATAAAATAACATAACATAGCATCACGTCTGTATCCCCAAAGGGGTAGGCAGAGATGTAGTGTACCTATTCCATGCCAGCTATATTTAAGTCCCATGTTATCCCGTTACCCGGGCACAGATCTTGGAAATCTTTTACCTATGATCAAAACTTGAATTCAAACTCATAAAAGTCGAACTCTATGGGATTCGAACCATGCGTTCTCCGAACAGGGAGCTTTTCTTTTTTTTACGTGATAGTCTAGTGGTCACAACATACATACATACATAAACTCACGCCTATTTCCCACCGGGGTAAGCAGAGACTATAGAATTCCATTTGCTTCGATCCTGACACACTAGTGGTCACAAAGCTTGTCATTATCAATAACACCTCCGACCTCCGTGGTCCACTGCTTGAGAATTAGGCTCACGATCCGGAGGTCCTGGGTTCGATTCCCGGTGGAGACATATCACAAAAATTACTTTGTGATCCCACATTACAGGCTGATTAACTGATTGTCCGAAAGTAAGATGATCCGTGCTTCGGAAGGCACGTTAAGTCGTTAGTTTACTACTTACTGATGTAAGTAAGTAGTCGTTACACGAGTCATGGGCCTTTGGCGGCTTAATAGTAACCCTGACACCAGGGTTGATGAACTTGGTAATTCACCTCACAACCCACACGACAGAAGAAGATTATCAGAAACTCGAAATAATCGGGTTAAACGCTGACAAGTTGTTTTTAGTTATGGTCCTTCAATCGTAACTTGATTAGAATGACGTCTCTTACACGACCGAAATGAGAGATGTCTCTTTCGCACTAACTGAAAAGCTTGAAACGAAAGAGACATATCTCACGTCTCTTTCACGCTATGCGATGCACTATATCTCTGTCTCGAGCATACTTATTTTTCTTAACGAAAATATAACACTTTCGCCCACCTCTGTACCCTGTCGATGTGTGAGATATCTCCATACACGCCGAAACAAATGTATGGTCTTTGTTTTTTAATTTTTACATTTTAATGATGGTGTGTCATGTATGAAATATGGCCAAGGGTGGTGGTTAAAAATATCGTAATATTACGTTATTCTATGACGTTTGGAATTAAGTTTTTCTGGCATACTTTGCGTGGGTCTGCCCACATCCCTTGACGATTAGCGTGATGGTAGAATGTAGTCAATTTTACTCTCCCTACTGAACAAAGTAAATGGAATAGTTGACTATCACCATAAGCATAACATGCTCACGGAACACGATGTTCGTGCGTCACTCAATAGGGTCCACATAATACCAGCGTCTTGGTTCACGCCGCGACTTGTGCTGAGTGAGGCCCTTTTATCTCAGGACGTCCACCACCACCTTATGATCATTTCGACTAACATCTTTCTTGCTTTTTTGTAATTGTTTTAGTGGAAAGATATGATGTTATTGTCTTTTTTTTTGTGTGTGGCGTCCTTTCATAATAAACTATTTCTATTCTATTCTATATCCCAATTGGTGTAGTCAGAGATACATCCATAGCCTCAACAATCTTTCTGTTAGACATAATAAGGAATAATACTACGTATAGAACGGCATCTCTCCGCTCCCCACCAGCGGCTGAGCTAGGTTTACCTCAACCCCTCGGACATAATTTAGTCTTGAATCGTAAGGCGTCAGACGTCACACACACAGTCGCGCGTGTACGATAACGTCAATGTGTGGTGTCTATGTAAAACGAGGTTGTATGAAATGTCCGGGGTGTGCGTTGGACCAGCGTGATAGGTGGTGAGCCTTCTATAATGATCGAGCCAACTGTGTTAGTGAAAACTGCATTTAAGATAAATTAATAACTAATTAGTGCGTCCCAAGGTTCGAACCGGCGCTTCCCGTTCGAGAAGCAAGTGAGTTTAGTATGTTTATATAGTACTAACGACCCGCCCCGGCTTCGCTCGGGTGCAATGCTGAAGATAAAATGAAATTATTTACGACATCACATTAAAAACCTCAAAAATAACAGTATTTCTCCAATATTTAATGGATGTTATTATACATATAAACCTTTCTCTTAAATCACTCTATCTATTAAAAAAACCGCATCAAAATCCGTTGCGTAGTTTTAAATATTTAAGCGTACATAGGGATATAGGGACAGAAAAAGCGACTGGGTCGTTCTTCTTTTTTATCGACAATAAAAAGACATTTTCTCGATTTATCGGATTTAACATCTTTAAAATTATAACGGCAATAAATATTTTAAAACATCATATAAAGATGTGTCTGTAGAGGACTATTTAGTGGTTCTCTTTATCTTGGTAACATACTTTTCTTTGCAGGCGCATTCCAAAAAATATTGTGACAGAGTGGCCCTTTTCATCGGAGACAGCATTTCAATTTACCACTCTGTCACGGAATTTTGTGAAAAACGATCAAGCTACGTTAATAACTAATTGAGGAACCGATTAGTATTTTGCTTGTATTTTGAGTATAATAAGATAACTATATTTTTGGACAATCAAAACATGAAATAAAATTCTAAAACATAACTTATCAGAAGCAGAACGAAGGACAGATCATTGTCGATAAAAAAGAAGAACGACCCGACTTTGTTTTATACTATGTAGTGATGTTTTATAAGTAAGTCTGCGTTATCAAACTAAAAAAAAACAAGGGGTGATGACACAATGCTGTACTTAAAACAAGGATTAATTCAAGTAATTAACGAGCATATTATTGAGATAACGAAGTGTGAAACATCCATTATTTAGCTGATAAACTGGATAAAGTATTATTGTTCTAAAGGTTTCTTTTATTGGATTAAAAAATTAAATACAAGGTCATATACGTACATAATTGAGGAGCTCGGTGGGGCAGCGGTAAACGTACTCGGTCTGCGATTGTTGAAGTTAAGCAACTTTCGCAAAGGCCGGTCATAGGATGGGTGACCACAAAAAAAGTTTTCATCTCGAGCTCCTCCGTGCTTCGGAAGGCACGTTAAGCCGTTGGTCCCGGTTGCATTAGCAGTCGTTAATAACTACCAATCCGCTCTGGGCCCGCGTGATGGTTTAAGGCCCGATCTATTCATCCACAGGGAAGGCCCGTGCCGCAGTAGTGGGGACGTTAATGGGCTGATGATGATGATATGATACGTACATAAACTCACACACATCATCGGTAATGAAATGGGCAGAGCCACTAATAATCAGGTGGTTTAAAAAGGCCAAATTGAAGCAATTCATCCAAAAAGCAAAATTGTTATCCATACTAATATTATAAATGGGAAAGTGTGTGTGTGTGTGTTTATGTTTGTTTGTTTGTCCGTCTTTCATTACTAAACGGTCTCCTTAGTCCATTGGTTGAGCCTTGGGCTAACGATCCGGAGGTCCCGGGTTCGATTCCCGGTGGGGACATATCACAAAAATCACTTTATTATCCCTAGTTTGGTTAAGACATTACAGGCTGATCACCTGATTTCAAAAAGTAAGATGATCCTTCGATAATGATCGGAAGGACGTTAAGCCGTTGGTCCCGGTTACTACTTACTGATGAAAGTAAGTAGTCGTTACATGAGCCATGTCAGGGGCCTTTGGCGGCTCAATAGTAACCCTGACACCAGTGTTGATGAGATTGGTACTTCACCCTCAGAACCCACACAACAGAAGAAGAAGAGCGTGGCTCTTAAATAAGTGATGATACCTAGACAACTAAATAGTGAGCTAGACACAGATCATAGACTAACCTAGGTCTCATACTTCCATGAACCATACAAGCTTTACATAATCTCCGAAGCACACATCAAATACATTATTCACTCACTCACTCACTCACAGTTCCTTACAAAACTCAATGAACAAGCATCTTAATGTTATTCAAACACTTTTTGAATACAAAGTGGAATAAAAGACGAGAATTCAGAGAACAAATTTTGCATAGTTGAGGTGGTCATTTCTGAGAATGACCAGGTAACAAAACATTTTTGCGGGTTTTTAGGGTTCCGGACCTCAAAAGGAAAAACGGAACCTTCATAGTAACACTTTGTTGTCTGTCCGTCAAAACCCCGATGTGCGTTTTCGGGAACGTTCCCAATTTAGGAACATTTTCTGCGGTTTTTTTTTTGTAAAATACGTATACTTGGTTGTGACAAAAACAAAAGTAAGTATACTTAAGTCAGTATAAAACATTGCGGTTCTTATTCAATTACATTTGACCTATTTTGTGTATAATATGGTCGAAATCTGAATGCCTAGTTTTCTCTCCCATATTTTACTTTGTTTTTTTTTTTGACGTGACTTATTGTTTATTTGCCGCATTATTAACTATTTAGCCGGACAAATGGGAAACGCTGAGGGCTCTCACCTGGTACAAAATTAAAGACAATAGGCCTGAGGGTGCCCAGTTGGGCGCGAACAGGGCGGCGTCTGAGATTATATTTGAAAGATTTAATCGACCCTATGCAATTGGTAAACTAATTGCAACCTATGTCGATATAATGAAGATATAGTTCTTAAAAAGCAAAGTCAAAACCTTTCATAGATTATCTTTGTTAATTTACAGCAGTTTGAATGGAACCCTCGGTGCGCAAGTAGGACTCGCTCTTTACCGGTTTTTTTATAGTCCACTACTTAATAATAGGGTTTTGTTTTTTTTTTAAAGGAAGGAGTGTCGAACTTGATTGATTGTACAAGGAATGGAGTCAGGTTGATAAACTTATTTTTTTTAAGCACTCAATACTCCGATTGGCAATAGGCTTCCTGCAATAGAGATAGCAATAGGATAGAAGAGGAAATAATACTACGTATAGAACGACAACTCTCCGCTCCCCACCAGCGGCTGAGCTAGGTTTACCTCACCCCTCTCGGTCTTACTTTAGTCTTCAACCGTATGAACGACAGACGTCACACATCCAGATGCGCGTGTACGATAACGTCAATGTGTAGTGTCTGTGTAAAACAAGGTTGTTTGTATGAAGTGTCCGGGGTGTACATATCCATCTTAGGACTTAGCTAGGTTTACCTCACCCCCTCGGTCTTTAGTTTTCAATCAGATGCACGTGTAACTTCAATGTGTAACGTCTGTGTAAAACGAGGTTTTTTTTTGTATGAAGTGTCCGGGGTGTGGCAGTAGAGTGACGTCAATATTGTTAGATAAAACAAAATCTATCAGCTGTAACTCGGATACATCACTAGGGTACTGTTAGGCTAGTTTTCAACTAGTCAAATCAGTTACTTTTTACTAAACGTCAAAGCACGAAATCACTGTGACGTCATAGAAAAAGTGACAAAATGTCGCACTTATTCTTACATTTTTCTTACATAATCATACATAAGTTAAATTTAGAAAAAAGAACCGTTTTTTTTATTTAGATCTGTCTTTATTTAGTAATCAGAGATTCATAATTTATCTTTGACTTAGGAAACCAAAGGATTCAAGCTCGTATTAGCAGGGCGAAGCCTTTAGGCAGTGTTAATGCATGGGCCAAACAGTGGATTGTATAATACATACAATACAAACACGCCCGTATCGCTCTCGGCAATTCCGAGCCCAACGATAGCGAGTCGCTGGTCCCGGACCTTACATTGATCAATCTGAGATGGCGCTGCTTCCAATTCTACACAAAAAAAAATCTTTAAAACGGGTCAATAATCCGCAGGCTGAAGGAGATACGGCATTACAATAGCCAACCCACCAAATGTCAAAACCTGAAACCGTCAACGTATGCTTTTTTTAACGACATACAAGAAATATTTTGGCGCCAGCAAACTGTTCAATATAATATACCTATTTGCTTGTTATTTATAAAATAACAAATGTCGTTTTTAAATAAATACAATATCGCTGTATTTCATTTACATAATTTGACAGTTTATTTCAACATTAATTTGCCATTTTGACGTGTCGAATATGTTTTAAGGCTGTTTAAATGTTTTAAAAAGATAACGAAACGGATTTATTGATTGAATTCTTGACTTTTGACTGTAATTAAACGTAACGCCTTTGATTTATATAGGTATTCAAATTCAAATTCAAAAAATATCTTTATTCAGTTGGTAACATAGTTACACTTTGAATCGTCAATTTTTATATAACGAACGTCTCATCCGCCTAAAACTAATGCAGCTTCTCACAACCTGTATAGCCGGAGAAAAGAAGCTGCAAGAAAAACCACGGCACAGGGCCCTAGACGTTCTTTTTTAAAAAAATAAACATAAAATATTTTAATACAATTGAGTCATTTAGCTGCCTACTATCAGTTCTCAAACAGTTAATCCCATGCATTCATATCTTCTAAATAATCACTAACTTTATAATAACCTTTTTTGTAAACTTTCTGTTTAACTACTGTCTTAAAACAGTTGAAAGGCAAATTCTGAATGTCAACGGGAATCTTATTGTAAAAACGTATACATTGCCCATGTAGTATGAACTATTACAAATTACATGTAGTATGAACTATTACGAATAAATGAATAGGAATACGAATATAAATATTATATTGCTTAATATATTATAGGTTCGAGTACTTCGCCCTTTTCAAAGTTTTCCTTTCGTAACTTGTAAATTTACCTGTACCTTATAAAGCCACCTACACACGCATAATCCAAATATGTTAACTACGGATTCCCAACCGGTTCTCTGAACTGTATACTCATTTGTTTACATAGAAAGTGATTTAGCGTGTGTAACTTTAAGTATGGTCTAGTGAGAGATGGAAAGTGTAGGAAAGTGTTAGTTATGAGATGTGCAAAGGAAGTAGGTAGATAATGTTAGTTAACAAAGTGTTAATTTGGTTAATCCGACGGATAAAGGGAAAGTGTTGGGATGTAATTTGTTCACTTTTGTGCATATTAAGTGTATGTATGACCGTGATTCCTAATTAAACGTTTTACCAGGTGCCTTCAGCGCTCCCCATTTGTCCGGCCAAGTAGTTAATGCGATCTGCGGCAAATCTATAATAAGTCACGTCAAAAAAAAAAGACCGTGGTTCCTAATTACGTTGGTCTAGCAGAAATCTTGGTAAAGTGTGGGCACCTGCATACCCAGCTCATCTTGCTATGGATGTACCTCTGACTATCCCAATTGGGAATATAGTCGTGAGCTTATGTTATGTGATGCCTAATAGGAATTAACAAGAAATAAATAAAATACAGGGTGTGAACATCATAACGGAAACCTTGAGGGATGATTCAGGCCATGATTCTGAGTTGATATCAAGTGGAATGTTCCGTCGCAAGAGTATGAAACGGAAAATAATTTATAAAAAACTAAAATTTTCATGAATTTTTCAACAGGAAAATTCATTTGATATCAACTCAGACTGATGGTGAATCATCCCCCTCAGTATTTGTTACGAAGTCACTAACACTCTACTTGTATGGCTACTTGTATGTACTTGTACAGGACGTAAGTGACATCGTAAGAAATACTAAGGGCGATTATTCAGCTCATTATTCTGAGTTAATATCAAGTGGACTTTTCGATCGCAAAGTATATAATGGAAAATAATTGTATATAACAAAAAATACATGAATTTTGCGACGGAAAATTCCACTTGATATTAACTCAGAATCATGGTCTGCATTATCCCCTTCAGTATTAGTTACGATGCCACTAACACCCTGTATGTTTCCAAGTTTACTACCTCTAGTTTTATTACACTGTACAATAGTTTAAAGGGATAGCAAAATGAGCAAAAGATGTTCCCAGACGATAGGATATTGAACCCAGTGTGGGCGTTCAATGCCGGTTTGGAGCAATGGGAAAGGATGGATACCAAGGATAGTTCAGACTGAATGATAAAACTACAAAGCCTCAATATAAATATTATATATATTACTATTATAAATGGGCATTGGAGTAGCGTGGTGGAGTTTGCTCCATACTCGCTCAGGTTGATTGAGCGGGGTGTCTATACCCAGCAGTAGGACCCAGCTTTGTCGAATAGGCACAATTTCGAACCTAAAAAATTAATCGACTATTCGCATTTTTATTACACCACATACTCGTAGCATGGACACCGCCTACATTGACGATATGGCCACACGTTGATTGAAATATTATTAAACGTTGACATTTCAACGATATGGTTAACTTAAGTTGGCTATATCATGAAATATGACCATTTCATGAAATAGTCGAACACATCATGAGATTAATGACTACCTAAATGATAAAAATGTCTGGTATTGAATGTATTCCTCTAGTTATTAAATAACTTGTAATGTATATCCTCATTTGTTTTTAAAAGATGTGTTGCTGTTGCAGTTTCTTGTCATTTCTTCTCCTCAGCCATAACACCTTGCGAAATGACGTAAATTCAAAAATGTTACATTGACCTTCAACAAGTTTATCCATGATAATTACGTTGAATAAATGATTCTGATTTCTGATTTCTGAATGATCAATTCTACGATCTGGCCACGACAGATATACCACCAATCCGCACTAAACGTTTCGTCTCTTGCTTTTTGATGCGAACAGCGAAGGACTAGAACTGTCTGCCGTCGTCTGTTTTTCCAGCTCGTTTTAAACTGGGAGTCTTCAAGGTTAGAGTGAATAGGCATTTGGTAGGTACGCGTGACCCTAGACTACATCGTCAGTTACCATCGGGTGAGATTGTGGTCAAACGCGAGCCTATAATATATTATTTATAAAATAAAAAAAAAAATGCATACATATATTTTTCACAAGGCCCGCTTACCTAACCTGAAGATTTGAGAGGTCCTGCTTTTTTATATAAATAAAAATATAAATTCATCATCACTACCACAACCAAACACAACACAAGCTACACGATAGAAGAAGAAGATCATCACTAATTTACGAGCCCCGCTCTGGTCGGTGTAGCATTCTCCATTCTTGTCTATCAAAAGCCAATTCCAGAAAAAAGTTATTCAAAATTAAATTTGGGTTTCCACGAGTGTGTCTCATGCATATTAATTTCAATATCTTAATTTTAACCAGCTTTTTATCTGTTAATACCAAAACAACGGTAATATAAATCCACCTGTTGGCTATGTTAAAGTATTGAAGTAAATCTTGATGAATTGCCTACTGGTTTACTAAAGGTAATAATTAAGACTCTGCTGTTAAACACATCATTCATCATAATCTGTCGACGAGCTGATTGGAAAGTCAATAAGCATAACTGCAGTTCAATCACCTTTGGAAAATTAGGTAGAAATCTGACATCCTACAAACAAATAGACTCATAGTCGCTAAGAACATTTCGTATTGTATTGTATTGTAAATACGTCTACATTAAGTTGTGTAGTATGAGTTCATCTTACTTATCAAGCACTATCCTGTTTTTCACACGGTCCGCTTTCCTAACCTAAAGATTTGACACTCTGACCTCCCAACCCGCGAAAGGCAAACCCGCCCAAAACATGTTACATTAAGTATAAATATATTATATAAAAAAGCCTTATATAAAAGAAAACTACACATTTTTTTTCAATTAGTGTAAACGCGAGAAAACGGTTGGTCACGTGACGTTATAATTCAACAAAAAACGAACTGTCAAACAGTATCACTTAAAACCTGACAGATAGCTTTTATTTTGTGAAATGTGACGTCACACGAAGTTCAATCATGGCCGCCCGTATTTCGAGTCTTGTAATACACTGATAAAAAATCGCATTTTTATTTTGTAAAAATTAAATATTTAAAAATGAACTTAATAAAAAAAAACTATTAGATAATTATCGTTAAATGATAAACCACGATATCCGACATATTTTATATTTTATTGTTACAACTGTTAAGTAACCAATTATATGGTCCACGACTTTCAGTGTGGTCTAGCTGAAGTTACGTTAACTCATGCAAACATTCTTAACTTCGTTCATTATAAAAAATATCCATTTGCTTTAGGCGCAGAAAGTCATAAAAGTTGATGAGTTAATTATTCCATTCACGTATTCAATCTTCATTGTATATAAGGGTACTTACTTAAATACATAATAGGCTAGTTTCCAACTAGTCAAATCAGGTACTTTTTACTAAATGTCAAAATACGAAATAACTATGGAATTTGTATAAAAAACCTACCTGTGACGTCATAGAAAAACATGACAAAATGCCGCACTTTTTATTACAATTTTGGTTAAAAAAAATATAAATAATTTAATAAAAATATAAAACGATTTTGTCACCTTTAAGTAGATCTGTCTTTGGTTAGTAATCAGATTTTCATAATTTATGTTTGACCTAGGCAACTAACCAATTGCACTATATTTATTTAACTTCAGACATGGAAAAAAGAAGAATATCTACTACTTCTCTTTCCTGTCCTTAATTGACTCGATCGGGAATCGAACCTTGTGCTACTAATTTGACAATCGAGATATCTAAGTACAGCCATTACACGACCAAAACTGTCTCGACTTGGTTTTTTAATCACAACGTAATAATTTTGACATTAAAAAGATCTACCGATACAGACCGACAAAGAGTAAGATTAAAAGCATTAGAACACAAATTATACCGAGCCGGGAATCGAATCTAACACCTCTAGCACTCGGCCATTACTATTATAAAGCAATCTTGCCACAACACCTTTACAAACCAAATTAATTTCAAAATTGGAGTCTCGTAATCATCAAAGCGCCATCAGCGGTATCTTCTCTCTCTTTCTCACCTGTACAGTTTGTATTTATCTGTCCTTTTCATGTTTAGAACCCATTGGTTTTCTTGTTGCTTTATTTTTTAACACTTTTTACATGTTTGGATGGTATTTCTTTTGAGCCTGTCGTTATCAAACTTTGTACAATGTTTGATCAGGTAACGGAACCTATTGTATTGAATAAACGAGCTTCTTAGTGGCATTGAGTTTATATCGCGCCAGATATGCCTAATGTGATATTTATACCACATTTATACCTAAATAAATGTGATATTTCATGACTTTTGCGACGGAAAATTCCACTTCATTATTAACTCAGAATCATCCCTCGCAGTCTTCGGCGCGGTGTCACAATACCCTGTATGTGAACGGTACATGTTAGTTTCCTTGAAGAGATCCAATCTTGCCGGCTTATCTGACGGTATCTGCCCTTTGAAGTCCGTCTCGTACTAAGAGGAAGTGCTTCCCTCGAGGATATGTGCTTCAATGCATAAGACATGTTCAATATTTCGCTTCTGGAATATAAAAGTGTCAAGTTTAGTTTCTTAAAATTACGCCTAATATAGTAATCCCTAACAGGGCAGGCAGAACTAAATTTACGAAAAAAACAACATAGAGTTTACAGTCACTATAAATGTTTTTTTTTTTTTAAGTGGAATTCCCATTCTGGGATCTCTGTCTACCGTAACGTAACGGAAAATAGGCGTGATATTATGTATGTACGTAATTTTTTAGACAATAAAGCATATATATGAGGATATGACCTCATAGGCAGCCCAGTTGCTGCAACGGTTGCCTCTCACTTTGAGGTCGCAGCTTCAAATCCAGCAAAGGCCTAAACCAATGATTGTCCAATTTGTTTTCGAATTCATGTTTGGATCATAAAATATCATGATTATCATGTGCTCAGCGGTGAAGGAAAACATCGTGTGTTCCTCTAGTTATTAAGGTATACCCTCATTGATTTAAAAGATGTGTTGCTGTTGCAGTTTCTTGTCATTTCTTCTCAGCCATAACACCTTGCGAAATGACGTAGTTTCAAAAATGTTACATTGACCTTCAACAAGTTTATCCATGATAATTACGTTGAATAAATGACTCTTGATTTCTAATAACTTTGGGAACATTCCTTGAGCGGCACAACACCTCAGTAATAAATGTTTCTTTCTTTCTTCCTACTACAACGTGTATTAAAATAGCTGACATAGTTTTTAAAGTTAAAAACTAGTATTAATCATTACCGTAGCTTCCTTGTTTGATGCATTCCCATTAATATAGGCAATAACGAGATGTCTGTCTGTCCGAGAAATAACTCCGACGAATAACGGATTGACCAATTTTGATAGAACTCTGACCAGGAGGTTAAAAAGGGCACATCGAAGCGATTCATCTAAAAAAAGCAATATTACAATTAGACAATACATATACAAAATACTTTATAGTTAGAAACTATTTACAGTAATAAAGGTGATTGGAGTCTCCTTTTAAGCGTAGTGCCTGTGTTAAGAGTCTCCGCTCTTCAATAGAAACAAGTTGTACACAAATAAGCCAAACAAAATAGCTTAAATACTAAACATTAAACCCACAGGACCGCGAAAAATGGAAAGAGGAAGGGGAGGCCTTTGCCCAGCAGTGGGATCTTGTATGCTAGATTACATTAAATTAAACTAAACATTTTTTTAATACGTTATATATAAGTAACAGTGTATAGCAATTGAGGAGCTCGGTGGCGCAGCGGTTAACGCGCTCGGTCTCCGATTAAAAGTTGAAGTTAAGCAACTTTCGCAAAGGCCGGTCATAGGTTGGGTGACCACAAAAAAAAAGTTTTCATCTCGAGCTCCTTCATGCTTCGGAAGGCACGTTAAGCCGTTGTTCCCGACTGCATTAGCATTCGTTAATAATTCGCACTGGGCCCGCGTGGTGGGTTTAAGGCCCGATCTCCCTATCCATCCATAGGGAAGGCCCGTGCCTCAGCAGTGGGGACGTTAATGGGCTGGTGATGATGATGATGTATAGTAATTTACAATAAGGTGAAAACCAAAACATTATACCTCTAGATTTTTTTACAATAAATTTAAATTGTTCAAGCTACTTCGTGTGTAAGTATGTGTGTGTGTATGTGTGTGTGCATAATATGTGCCAAAAGAGAGTATTATTCCATAGATCAGTATAAATTGGTCTTATTTCGCTCCTATAACTGTATATTACGCAATCTGATGGAACGCGGCCAAAAAGAATATTGACTGTTCAAAATAGCTCGTGATAAACAGGGATGCATTTTTGGTGGAGATAATGTGTCAGGCGAATAAAGCTTCTCTTTTATTTTTCTTCAATAAATTGCCTCTGAGAGCAACAAGGCCTCCCACGGTCCTTTGATATGTTAAATCTAGAAATTTTTAAGAACAGGTTTGTATTGTATTACTAACTCTTCTTCTATCGTGTGGGTTGTAAGGTGGATTACCAACCCCATCAAACCTGGTGCCAGGGTTACTATTGAGCCGCGAAAGGCCCCTGACATGGCTCACGTAACGACTACTAACTTGCGTCAGTAAGAAGTAACCGGGACCAACGGCTTAACGTGCCTTCCGAAGCACGGACTTATAAGGCCTATTATAACATCAATAAATAGCACAAAATAAGAATCTCAACTAATAGACACTTAGGTATCTTTAAATTGGTAGTTTAGTGTTTACTAGTGTGCCTTAGGGGGTGGGGTTTCCCTAAGGGAGTGTCTACGTTATCGACCTTGGTGTGTTATTGGGGCTCATGAATAAAATCACTTAATAGAGATCACTGTCTATTTTCGAGAAAAACATAGTAAATTTACATTACACTTTATCAACACCGTAGAGCGCGCGTTCTACATAAAATATTAGAAAAGCCAATTCTAAGGCGTGTTGCCCCGTTGCCCGGACCGTAGAGACTAAATGTAAAGTGAGGCGAGGGGCTGCCTCCGCTAGCTGTGCGCTAGCGCTGTGTCAGCACCTACAGTAGTTTTCTAGATTAAAAATAAATTATGAAATTTTGATTAAAGACAGATCTAAAGTTGAAAAAAAAAACGTTTCCTTTTCTATTTAACTTACGTATTTATGAATTATTGAATTTTAATAAAGAAAAATGTAATAATAGGTGCGTTTTTCTATGACGTCACAGGTTGCTTTTTCATGCAAATTCCATACTAATTTCGTGTTTTGACGTTTAGTAAAAAGTAACTGATTTGACTAGTTGGAAACTAACCTATTGTTTTTATTGACTTATTTGTTTAACTTCCTATTGTTTGAAATTAGAACTTATAACTAAGTACCTACTTAAACTATAAATAAACCACTATTTGTATTTGACTACTATTACTTGACTACCTACTACTTTGTATTTGTACGTTGCAGTTCACGGTAAAACTTTTTAAGTTTGTGATGTACTGTACTAAATATAAAAAAATACTTTGCAATTGTTTATAAAAAAATTAAAAAAATAAAATATAAAATAAAACATAAAAAATGGAAATTAAAAAAAAATACCGTTGCATTAAGTACTTGAAGCATTCGAGTAAAAACTGTAAGCTAAACACTATTATTACGCTTCTCTAATTAAGGTCAATTTGTCCACCGAAATGCGTAAATTATGGTCATTATGTTCATGCTATGGCCATAGAGTTCTAGGTGTTGTTTCCGTTTCCGCTTATTAGCGGTCTCCCGTGGTTTTGCTTTTGTTAATTTGCTTGTTCTGCCTACCCTGTTAGTAACACCGAGTCATTATGTTACCCACTGACTTCTACAGTGATTAGGCAATCGTGTTTACCTTTATATCGCAATGTCACTTGCCATTCAAAGTAAGTCTAAAACAGCCGAAAAAGCATTTGGTTTAAAAAATTAAAACATTCATCGACCCACAAATTACAAAATAAATTAAACTATAAAATCTACATACAAAGTAACACTAAACTAGGTTGACCACAAACTACGCAGTTCTCGGACAAAGATGAAATAAAATGCTAATGATAATGATAATAATAATGATGACAAAAAAAGTAAAAACCCTTTACTCCACCGGATGCAGTGACAAATTCGTACAGAACATTAACCACGGTGCACCGTAATGCATTTATATCACCTCCACAATGTAATGAGGTAGGGCGACCATCTTTGGATTAGATTGTGGATATATTTTTTAACATAAAAGATTTTATGTAAAGGTCTTGGTCAAAGTTTGTCAAGTTTTATTTTTATGAAAATAATTTAAATTATTAATTAATTTTGATTTAAGAATGAAAATTAAGATGGTTGCTTGAATAATTATAGCGTAAAATTTTATGTTAGAAACTCACTGTCTTATTTAAAATAAGTATGCGCTTAACTACATTGCAAGCTGGTCACCTGATTGTCCGAAAATAATATGATCGGTGCTTCGGAAGACACGTTAAGCCATTGGTCCCGGTTAGTACTTCCTCATGTAAGTATCTAGTCGTCACATGAGTCATGTCAAGGGCCTTGAGGGGCTAAACCTGACACCATAAGAAGAATATTGACTGAAGTCATAATGACTTAACAACCCTATACTACACAAATAAACACTTTCGTGTGTAAAATATTAGTAAAGATAATGGTCACCCCATATTTTTTAAAGTTCAAAGTAGTCCCCAACGCTATAACATCATGGAGTCACTAACGTGGCCACATTTACTGGACTATTAACTTTGAACAAAAACACAGGTAGGTACTAGACCGAATACAGTTTAAAAAAAAAGTAAAAAGGGCTATTATCTGTGGTCATTTTAAACCTATTTGTCGACCGATTTTAGATATTGAGTAATTTATTACGGTAATCAATTTACTAAATTGTGATCCTTGTTACATTATTCTTTTGACAAATATTAATAATTTTTGGATTTCGCCCGGGCCATACTTTCTGTGGGCTGAAAGGTGACTGTCAAAAGGTGTTGATGAATCTTTGATTGTTCTACTGTTCTGTTGACGAACAATTCATGGATTGAACGATAATGGGCTTTCAGTTTCAGATTCTTCCCGTCCCACTTTTTGAGTGCTGATGTTCAATCTACGGTAGTAGTAAATCTATGATTTACATAAATACCAGATAAATCTAGTACACTCCAGTTTATGTTTACAACTGTTCCATGACATAGGTGTTAGCACTCAGCACTTAGGAAATTAGTAGGGCTACTCAATAGAATTAGGTTTATTTAGGCCACAAACATTCTAGATCTACTTACCTACCTATAATCTAGCTTTGCTGAATTTATGGTACAGTCATGAGCAATATAATGTACCCACTTTAGGACTCTGTCGCACTAACATATTTGACATTTAGTGCGACTTACAGTTCAATTTGTCAAAAAAGTTAATGTGACATGGTACCAAAGTGTACACATATACGTATATAATGCTCGTGACCGTACAAGATGAAAACGACGATATAGTGAGTAAGATTGGGAAGGGAATATTAAGTTGGTTTGGACACGTAGAGCGGATGAAGGATAATAGGATTACGAAAGCGGTATATAAAGCGAAGGTTGGCAGAGAAAGGCCTAGAAGGACGTACATTGACCAAATTGGAGATGTCCTTAGAAAAGGTTCAGTACGATCTATTCTGAACCGGTGCGTCTATGAAACAATTGTGGAGGAAGCAAGAGAAGTGTGTCAGGATCGAAGCAAATGGAATTCCATAGTCTCTGCTTTACCCCGGTGGGAAATAGACGCGTATTTACGTCATAATGTTCGTCTTTTGAACTGCTCAAAACTTTTTTTGACTATTTATGGCATTATAAGTACTAAATTTAAGATTACAGGCCTGAGAGTGCGAACCTCTGCTCGTTTGAGATGATTATACATATATTATTATTAATAGCCCTCAATGTCCCAATGCAGGGCAAAGGCCACTCTTCCCTTCTTCCACTCCTCCCTGTCCCCAGCTTGCTCGCGCCACCGTTTCGAGAAGCGGTCTACCTCGTCGCGCCATCTTTTTCGTGGCCTTCCTTGATTATATATATTAAGAACTTTTTTATGTTCTACCTCCGTTCCCGAAAGAAATAGTGTGAAAGATTTTACTTTATAATTTCGCTACATCTTTAGTCTTATTCAGAGTCTGTACGGGGCGAAGAACTCTCTGCGAGAAGTGCTGAAAGATTAACTATAAACACATTTATACAACGTAAATATTTAAAACTATATTATTTTTTAAATGCGGTTTTATGTGGGTTAAGGAAACTTGACTCGAAGCTTTTGAAATGTGGTATTGGGGATGGAAAGTTTAAATTGGACAGAAAGGATTACTAATAAGGAAGCACTAGAAGGAATATGGGAAAAGAGATAAATATTGAGTAGATACTTATTTACGTAGTAGTATTTTTGTTTTCATCCCGAGCTTCGGAAGGCACGTTAAGCCGTTGGTCCCGGCTGCGTTAGCAGTCGTTAATAACCACCAATCCGCACTGGGCCCGCGTGGTGGTTTAAGGCCCGATCTCCCTATCCATCCGTAGGGAAGGCCCGTGCAGGGGCAGTGGGGACGTTAATGGGCTGGTGATGATGATTTTTACTTATTTCATGTGGGTAGTTCTTTTACTTATTTATTACTAGCGACCCGCCCCGGCTTCGCTCGGGTGCAATGCTGAGGAAAAATGAAAATATTTACATCACATTAAAAACCTCAAAAATAACAGTATTTCTCCACTATTTAATGGATGTTATTAAAACATATTTTTTTCCTTTCTCTTGCATCACTCTATTAAAAAAAAGCGCATCAAAATCCGTTGCGTAGTTTTAAAGATTTAAGCTTACATAGGGATATAGGGACAGAAAAAGTGACTTTGTTTTATACTATGTAGTGATTTAGAACGCATTAACCCACTTCTATTATATTTATACAAAATGTTCCAACAGTATGTATAGAATGATGTTGCTACCCATATTCTGGAGAAAATACAGAAGGCCTTCTTGAGATTTCTCTACAAGAAAATGTATGGATACTACCCTTTCCTTTATCCAACGAAATTCCTTTTAGGAACTTTAGGGTTTAATTCTCTAGAGGTGAGGCGTAATTACACTCTATTAACAAATGCCTGCCGTACGTTACGCGGTGGTTCGGACTGCCCGGAGTTGGTGACGCAGCTGGTGAGACTGTACGTCCCCAACGTGCCCACACACAACCTGCGGCCGCGCAGCCACCCGCTGCTGGCCATGTCGGCGGCGCGCACTGTGGCGCGCACACACTCGCCACTCCTCCGTGCTGTGCACATGCTCAATGCACTCCTTGCATCAGCACCAGAGTGTGATCTGTTTGTGAGTGAGTGGACGTATGTGTGTCGCGAGTGTATGAGGTTCTGCGAGAAGATGAATGATGTGTGAAAATTAAATGTTTTTATATTGTTTATACCTAATTTTTCATAATGTTTAATTATATTATTGTTTATATTTAAAGTTTCACGGCGCATTGGCGCCTCTGCACTGTAAAGTCGTGAAATGTAAATAAATAAATAAATAAATAAATAAATATTACTTCTCTTTATTTTGATCATAATAATAATGGGTGGAAATTGTAATTGTACCTTGGTGTAATGAAAAGGGTCATCATTTATACCCAAAAACAAAGATAAAAGATGCGTATTACGTCTGTTATTCATGAAATTAGAAGTTTAAACGAAGAAAAAACTTAACAACGCCATCTATCGTGTTTTTGGGGAACGCCAATAGGAAAATCCCTTATTACGTTAAATAAATGATTCTGATTCCGAGTTGATAAACCTAGCTCAGCCGCTGGTGGGGAGCGGAGAGTTGCCGTTCTATACGTAGTGTTGGCAACATTAAAATATTAATTGACAATACTCTTTGTAAGTCATCATCATCAGCCCATTAACGTCCCCACTGCTGGGGCACGGGCCTTCCCTATGGATGGATAGGGAGATCGGGCCTTAAACCACCACGCGGGCCCAGTGCGGATTGATGGTTATTAACGACTGCTAATGCAGCCGGGACCAACTGCTTAACGTGCCTTCCGAAGCACGGAGGAGCTCCAGGTGACAACTTTTTTTTTGTGGTCACCCATCCTATGTCCGGCCTTTGCGAAAGTTGCTTAATATACTTTTTCTAACTAGTAACATTTTTTTTTGTATGGCAATACTGCCCTACCGGAGCGTCACGTGGCACGCATACTTGTAACAAAACTATAAAAACTCAATAAATAGTGACATTCAAAGGAGTTTAAGTTTTCACCACCACCAGCATCACGCCATGACAGGAGACACCACACACAGACAGGAGAGATATTATTCCTTACTCTACATATTACGATTTGAAAGAATTACCAAAGGAACGGACTACACAATTTCTAGCTTAATTGATATAGAACCTATAATTTTGGACCAATTCGGCGATTTGACCCCATAAAGAGGTCAGTCTTCAGTGGAGTAGAACGACATATGGGCGAATAAAAAAAGAGGGGACCTACCAGAGTACATGTGGTATAAACACAAGCGTAGCATAGCATAAGAAATAATACTACTAAAAAAATATAATAATATTAAAAATAACATAACATAACAAATACATTATTGCACAAACAGGAAAAAACAAAATACAAATAAGTCTAAAGTAAGTAAGTCAGTCAGTGTTAGTAATAAGTCTAATAAGTCTTTATTGCACAATTAAAAACAAAACAAAAACATCTTATAAATAAAACACCTCCTCCAATGCGTCACATCGAGGCAAGGTGCCCAACAGGCTGGCAGCATTACCCCTCTACTAAAATAAATAAGTAAATAGTGTACTATAATCCTCTGCCGAAGGTTGTCTGGAAGAGATCGCTCTTAGCGATAACGCCGCCTTTGCCCACCTTAGAATTAGATTATCCTGTAAATGTTTTGTAAATGTGTGTGCAATAAAGTGTTTTATTGATTTATTCTTCGTTTGTCCCACTGAGTTTCGTCCCACATTAAAAAATCCTAGTTCGTCCCAAACAATATGCTTCGGGAATACAGACGTGATGGTATGTTGTATGTAATTAAAAAGTCGAAGAATAGGCTAGTTTCCAACTAGTCAAATCAGTTACTTTTTACTAAACGTCAAAACACAAAATTACTATGGAATTTGTATGAAATAGCACACTGACGTCAAAGAAAAACGTGATAAAATGTCGGACTTATTATTACGTTTTTCTTGATTAAAATTAAAAAATAAGTTAAATAGAAAAAAAGAAAATATTTTTCGTTACTTCTAGATCTGTCTTTATTTAGTACTTAATCAGAATTTCATAATTTATCTTGAAACTAGTACACGACCCAATTTCTGAAGTACATTTATATGTTTTAAAAAAGAAATACCTTAGATATTTCTTTTTTAAAACATTTTAAATGAAAAATTAAAATATTAATTTATTTATAAATATTTCATTTTGTTTCAGGTAAATGTTGTCCCGTTTTGCCGTATGTTGATGGCTATGTATGTATGTCTACATATAAATAATTGACACACATATAGATACCTGTACAAATTGACCATAAGATGATCGCTTTTTCTGTTATCAACTCCTGGAAACCACTTGATACCCATTATTTAGTATCCAAACATGAATTTAATTGTGAGCGTGAAGAATTAGATTTTCATGCATACATACATAAACAGCCTATATACGTCCCACTGTTGCCCAACAGGCCTCACCTCAATCAACCGGAGGGAGTATGGAGCATACTCCACCACGCAGCTCCACTGCGGGTTGGTGGAGGTGTTTTTACGGCTAATAGCCGGGACCAACGGCTTTACGTGCCCTCCGAAAAACGGAATCATCTTTCTTTTTCGGACGATCAGGTGATTCAAGCCTGAAAAGTCCTTACTAAACAAAGGATAGTCTCACAAAGTGATTTCGACAATGTCCCCATCGGGAATCGAACCCGGACCTCCAGATCGTGAGCCTAACGCTCTAACCACTCGACCGCGGAGGCTGTCATTGTCATCCATTATTATTTTTTATTTTTTTTCTATTAAGTAAAAGCCATTGATGGCGATGTGACCTACAAATAGTAAAACATTTTTACGGCGTACACGCCGACCTATTTTGACTTTATCTTTTTTTGTCTAGTTCCATTATATTCTACGACACGACATTTTGATAGTACAATACAATACAAAAACTCCTTATTGCACTTAAATCATATAAAAAATACATTAGGTATTATAATTAGATATGTAATAAATACAACAGGCGGTCTTATTGCTAAGGTAGCAATCTCTTCCAGGCACTAACGCGGGGGTAGTAAGCTCGCTGACCTTTACTATTATCTAGAAATGTACTTATAGTATTGATTGATCATTTCATGTAATGTAGTATTATTTCTTATTCTATGATTCTATGATACAGTCGTGAGCTTATGTTATGTAGTGCAATGGAAACACACGCAACTCTTGCGCAACTGTGTAATGTTACCCGACATGTGCCGTTCAACAACCGTCATATAAATTATTTCAGGATTCTGACTGTATGTGTGCGAAGTCCCATACATAAATTCACGCCCGTAAACCGTAATGAGAATTTTTGACGAATCAGAATCATTCTCAGTCTCTTAGAATCTTTATTTCAACGTAATCGTTATCATAGATAAACTCGTTAAAGGTCAATTTAACAGTTTTGAATCTATGTTACGAGAAGAAAATACAAGAAACTGCAACTGTGACACATCTTTTAAATCAATGAGGGTACACATTACAAGTTATTTAATAACTAGAGGAACACATTTCATACCAGATATTTTTATCATTTAGGTAATACAACTCTGTCTACCCCTTCGAGGAAAGGCGTTAAGTATGTTATTTTATGTTTTATGTTAAATTACGGAAGTTCACCTTTATATCTAGTAAAACATACAGTTAGTTTGAACATTCTGGCAAAATGCCAAAGACAAAATAGCTGTTGCGTCACTTTACAGGGAAATGT
Organism: Pectinophora gossypiella; assembly: GCF_024362695.1. Taxonomy (NCBI): domain Eukaryota; kingdom Metazoa; phylum Arthropoda; class Insecta; order Lepidoptera; family Gelechiidae; genus Pectinophora; species Pectinophora gossypiella. The sequence goes on along the minus strand of NC_065428.1, from coordinate 2,522,507 downwards.
AAGCTTGTGGACGAATACAGCTCTATTGCGGCACATCTTCACGCTCACTGTCACCCTTCCGGGGTAGGCAGAGACAAGAGTTAGGCAAACTCAGTTTTGGCACAGTTCACTTATCTCTAAGTAAGGTCGAGTATTTATTATACATTCGGAGGCAAACAAGAGAAGCAAGCAAGAGAAGTCTGTCAGGATCAAAGCAAATGGAATTCTATAGTCTCTGCTTACCCCGGTGGGAAATAGGCGTGAGTTTATGTATGTATATGTACGGAGGCAAACTGCAAGAGTATACAATAAATAAATATACATAGGGTGTTAGTAACATCGTAACGAAACCCTTGAGATAAATTCAGACCATGATTCTGAGTTGATAACAAGTGGAAATTTCCGTCGCAAAAATATGAATTGGAAAATAATTAAAAAAACAAACAATCAACCGGAGGGGGTACGGAGCAAACTCCACCACGCTGCTCCAATGCGGGTTGGTGGAGAACTTCCATATATAGGGTGTTAATGACATCATAACGAAAACTTTGAGGGATGATTCAGATCATGATTCTAAGATGATATCACGTGGAATTTTCCGTCGCAGAAGTATGAACTGAAAATAATTAAAAAAACAAAAAAATTCATGAATTTTAGCGACAGTAGATTCCACTCGATATTAACTCAGAATCATGGTCTGAATCATCCCCCTCAGTAATCGTTACGGTGTCACTAATATGATTATATATTTCCCACCGGGGTAAGCAGAGACTATGGAATTTCATTTGCTTCGATCTTGACATTTTCTCTTGCTTCCTCCACATTCATCAATCGTTTCATACACGCACGCCGGTTCAGAGTAGATTGTATTAAAACTTTTTTATGAACGTCCTTTATTTGGTGCATATCAACAACGACTTACAGTTAGGTGGAAATCATCGCGCTACTTCCATTACGGGCAGAGCAGCTTTTTTTCACTTGACTTATTGTAGATTTTCCGCAGATGGCATTAACTTCTTTGCCGGAAGCGCAGAGCAGCAACGCAGAAGTCATGCCAGAAGAAGCCAATTTTAATTTAAAACGTCTATTTCAGTACGATTTTGAGTCCGACTCACACTTGACCGCTTTATTATAATACTGAATGAAATGCGAGAAGGTTCGTGAGGTTTGCACAAACAAACACACAAGCGGACAAGGTTATACTTGTTGAATTTTCGCTTTCCTTAGTTTATTAATAATGTTGAAGCAATTGTAAATCTGTTATATTGAAAGTCCCGGGATTGATAAATGGAACAAAAAAATACTTAAGTAACTAAAATTCTTGTTTCTTCTTATCGTGTGGGCTATGAAGTGGAATACCAACCTCATCAACCCTGGTTTCAGGGTTATTACTGAGCCGCCAAAGGCCCCTGACATGGCTCAGGTAACGACTACATACTTACATCAGTAAGTAGTAACCGAGGCCAACGGCTTAACGTGCCTTCCGAAGCACGGATCATCGTACTTTCTTACTTAATTCTTGCTAATACCTGTACTTACATTGCTTTTTTGTTAATTATTCACGTCTACATCTCCTTTCGTTCCGGAAGTCCCGGGTTCGAATCCCGATGAGGACATTACCACAAAAATACTTTGTGATCCCTAGTTTCGTTAGGACGTTACAGGCTGATCATCTGATTGTCCGGAAGTAAGATGATCCGTGCTTCGGAAGGCACGTTAAGCCGTTGGTCCCGGTTACTACTTACTTATGTAAGTAAGTAGTCGTTACATGAGCCATGTCAGGGGCCTTTGGCGGCTCAATAGTAATCCTGACACCAGGGTTGATGAGGTTGGTATAGAACCACGGAAGCCGACTCTAAACCGTCGAGCATGCATTAAGTCTTTCATGAGAGTGGAGGAAGCGAAAGTAGTGTGCCAAGATCGTAGTAAGTGGAATTCTGTGGTATCTGCCTACCCCAGCGGGAAATAGGCGTGATATTATATATGTGTGTATCGGTAAAGCTATCAGTGTCACTTGAAAGTCAGCCATGCAACATTGAATGTCCTAGAAATGTCAGAAAGGCCCATTAAAGGTGTTAGTGTAAGTGTCCAGCCTTTTATGGACACTGGACTCCAAGAAATACGTTTTTTATTAGACATCAAACTAGAGGTGTCGTAAGTAGATATCGTTGTTTGTCAATATCGATAGAACTTCCATAATATATATGTGGGATAATACGTTAAATTAAAAAAAAAATTGTAACGTTAGGTCGTTACTCTAATTTAGTAGTTTGTTTTTATGAAAATGGCAACACTGTCGGCAAATGTCATTCAGATTTTCTACCAGAGAAATGTCATGATTGTTTATTTTTATTCAATAAAAAAAGAAGTTGTTTTCAAGCAATATTTCTTTGATTTTAACAGAAACATAACCAGCCTATATACGTCCCACTGCTGGGCACAGGCTGGAGTTTGCTCCATACCCCCTCAATCAACCGAAGGGGGTATGGAGCAAACTCCACCACGCTGCTCCAATGCGGGTTGGTGGAGAATTATATTAGTGACATCGTAACAAAAACTTTGAGGGATGATTTAGACCATGATTCTGAGTTGATGTCAAGTGGAATTTTCCGTCGCAGAAGTATGGAAATGAAAATAATTAAAAAGCACAAAAATTTTCATGAATTTTTAACGACAGCAGATTCCACTTGATATCAACTCAGAATCATGGTCTGAATCATCCCCCTCAGTATTCGTTACGGTGTCACTAACACCCATATGTACTTGTATGGTGTAAGTGACATCGTAACGAATACTGAGAGGGATGATTCAGCTCATTATTCTGAATTAATATCAAGTGGAATTTTCCATCGCAGTCTGTCACAGTATTTATCTCATAACATAAGATAAGCTCACGACTTAAATAAATCCCAATTGGGGATGTCAGAGGTAACACTTATCGCAAAATAAAATAGGTACCCACACCTCACCGAGTTTTCTGTTAGACCAACGTGATAGGTGGTGAGCCGTATTGCCATCTGTAATGGTCGAGGCAATTGTGTTTGTGAAAACTGTACTTAAGATGAATTAATAACTCCTTGGTGCAAGTTAGTAAATTTAGTACCGGGGTCAAACCGGCGCTCTCCGTTTGAGAAGCAAGCCCGTGAACTACACCACTATGACTTTTTGAGTTGGTATTTTGTATTGTTTATCGATATATATCGCCTATACGCCACACTATCCCCAATCATTCCGTTTCTACGATTCCGTTCAAGGCAATGTGAAAATTGTCGGTATTTTTATTATAAAGTAATTGGTTATCGAAAGTGTTCACTCTACGTCGAACATGTATTGCCATTTGAGATGAATTACGACTATTTAAGAACCTGCATTCAGCATTTTGTCCGACTAAGTACTTAATGCCTTATAGGGCAAATCTACTGTAACTTGTAAGTCACGTCAAAAAACACATGCGTTCAGTTGCTTGTTAAATTTACTTTATTTACAAAATACATAAATACGGGAACCGATAGTATTTTGTCTTTTTTCGGGTTTAACGAAACTAAAAAAACTATCCATCGCGCAGTTGAAGAAAGCGCATTCATAGCACGTGCTACAACAGATGCGCCCTATATGCACTCAGGCGCAACTCTGCCATAGCAAACAGAAACCAGTATGTCTACTCCATGCGTCTGTGTAGCGCGTTAGCTGTCCGAAAAAGATTCTGTTTTTTCGGCTAGGCGTTCTTTTCGACTCTACCACACCCACACTTAGGGCTGATATTCCAATAAACTTCTTCTTCTATCGTGTGAGTTGTGAGGTGGATGACGAACTTCATCAACCCTGGTATCAGGGTTACTCTCCAAAGGCCCCTGACATGCCTCATGTAACGAGTACAACTTACATCAGTAAGTAGTAGGTAACCGAAAATCTTACTTTCGGACAATCAGGTGATCAGTCTGTAATGTCCCAACCAAACTAGGGATCACAAAGTGATTTTTGTGATATTCCCACCGAAAAAAAAGTCTAATTAGATTTGTTTGATCATTTAGACTGGCTTCTCTTTCTAGATTAGCATTCTAGAGTGGTATTAATAAACAAATCTCAGCTGAGACTGCCCTCAAAATCATGCTGAAGTCCCTGTTTTTATATAAAAACTGTCACATTGACATGATCTTGACAGCAGTCTCGAAGCTGAGATTAGTTTATTAACACCACCCTTATACACTTCTCATCAAAAAAATCGAAACACTTCCGTTTTCATTGTTTCTGTCCGAATTTAACACAAAAAAGAATTCATACGATGAAAAAAAATACATAAATGTATAGCTGGCAGTTTGGCCATTACAGTAATAAGCGAAAATTCTAAATTCAAAATTAGAATTTCATTTGTTTATCTTATAAACGAAATGAATCACTGTTTTGAGACAAATGTGTGTTTAGGGTTGGAGTACATTTAGCGTTTAAAAACTAAAAATTGGCGCCTATCCTTAAACTTTTTGTTTTTTATTTCAATACTGTGACTTTGGGACGTCTGAAAAAAGGTTTTTTTTCTAAAACGTATGGATACTTCGCCCACAGAAGCCGCCCAAGTTGTGGCATTGCTGGATTCTGGCCTTAGTCAGCGTGTTGTGGCTGCAAGACTGCATCTAAGCCTGTCATCTGTTCATAGAGTCTATAAACGTTATCGGGAGACCGGTTTGTTCACGCGCCGTTCAGGATCTGGCAGGAATCGGGTCACTTCTGAGCGAGATGATCGATTTATTGTAACAACTTCTTTAAGAAATCGACGCCTTAACGCTTTTCAACTGCAGCAGCGGCTTCGTGTTGTACGAAGGGTGGCTGTAAGTGACTCTACAATTAGAAGAAGGTTGAAGGATCGTGGACTGGTACCGCATAAGCCAGCAAATGGGCCGAAATTAACTGCAGACCATCGAAGAGCGCGCCTTAACTTTGCACGTGAGCACCTAAATTGGTCATACCTACAGTGGAGCAAAGTTCTCTTTTCTGATGAGTGTAAAATTATGCTGTATGGTAACGACGGAAGGAACAAGGTCTACAGAAGAGACGGAGAACGCTATGCACAATGCTGCATTGAAGAAAAGGTCAGCTATGGTGGCGGTTCGTGGACGGTTTGGGGAGGAATCAGCGCCGACGGTAAGACAGAGCTTGCTTTCGTGTCTGGGCCACGTCTGCCTGCACTAAACTGTCATCGGTACGTCGAAGAGTGTCTCGAGCCTCATGTGATGCCCTATGCACATTTTATTGGCAACGGCTTCATATTCATGCACGACAATGCTAGGGCTCACACCGCGGGCGTCGTACGAGATTATCTTAACGAAGTCGATATCTCTATTATGGAATGGCCAGCAAGAAGCCCGGACATGAATCCCATTGAACATCTGTGGGATGAATTAAAGAGACGAATTCGAGCAAGAGATCCTGCCCCAGAAACACTTAGCCAGCTGCAAGATGCAATCCAAGAGGAATGGGACAATATACCACAGCATGTGATCGTGACTCTCATCCGATCGATGAAGAACCGTATGGAAGCAGTAATTAGAGCTCGGGGAGGGAATACAAGTTATTAAATAAACGTTTTTTAGCTCTTTTTTTCATTTACGTGTGTTGTTTTATCCATTTCCTTTATACTCCATACGGAATAAAAATGACTCATTTAACAAAATACGAAACCTATGAAAAATTCATTTAAATTTAGAACATTAACATTAAGATTTGATAAGCTCATATTACTCACTATTAAACGACATTTAACATTTATTCCTAAATGTACACATTTTTCTGATAATCCTGACAAAACGTAAACTTGCAAGGTGTTTCGATTTTTTTTGATGAGAAGTGTAGTTTATCTGTGGCACAGTCATAACCTATTTAAATTTGGAAGACTTTATTCTTCGAATAGACGCTTAGCAATTGAGAAATTTGCTCATAGATTGTTTTATCAACTGCTATTTTTTAACTATGTCTCCACACAGCTGCATTGCTAAGCGTTTTTTGTGCAGTCAAGTGGGTTAAGTTCTCGATGTCAATCGTTTATGTTAGTTTGATTATTGACAGCTTATGTTGTGTGATATGAACGATTTATGAGGCGTTAAGAAGTGTGAGAGCGATGACGTAATCGGTACATTCTATCTAACCATAGAATAAGGAATAATACTATGTATAGAACGGCGACTCTCCGCTCCCCACCAGCGGCTGAGCTAGGTTTACCTCACCCCTTTCGAACATAGTTTAGACTTGAATCGTATGGCGTCAGACGTCACACACACAAATGCGCGTGTACAATATCAATGTGTGGTCTGTGTAAAAAAAGTTGTTTGTATGAAGTATTCGGGGAGTAGTTTACTACTAACACTAGTCTACTAGTAACATATGTCCAGCCCAGTCCCATTTCAAGCAGCCTTTTTCGCTACGTCTGCGTCTGCTATTTTAATTTTCGAACATTGCTATTATTGAAAATAAATTCGTTGAAGTCAAATACTAAAATTTTGCTTTCATCCCGATCAATCAATTGCTTTGATTCCCGTTCTTCTGAACTAGCCATAAAGTTAAGACGGCTGTTTACAAAAAAAGCAAAATAGCTGGTTGCGAACATACAAGACATTCATAGGGTATAAATGTAACCGAAGTCTATTTCTGCTGCCATGTCCGCGTTGGCATTGAGCCAAGATGTTTATACTATGCGATGATGGCACAGCGTATCATGGGCATCATGGTACCATCAGCCGATTTATCTTACCATCAAACCTTTTCATAAACGGCCTCTGTGCCCCAGTTGTTGCGCCTTGGGCTCACGACTATAGGATTCGATAAAATACGACCAGAATCCCGACATCCGGGATCCCGGTCGTATTCCCGGACGTATTTTAGTCCCGAAAATTTCGGGATTCAATTTAATGAATCCCGGGATTTTCGGGATTAACATATTTTTATATAAGTCAATAAAAAGGTGCGTGAATCGAATGTGTAAAAGTTTGTAAAATATCCGCTTCTCGTCGTACACAATTATGGAACTACTTCATAAATTATTTTCAGAATTACCTAGTTTTGTGTTTATTTTATAGGGAGAAAGTATAATTTTGATTCGTTTTTTGAAGCTTTAACTAAAGATTTTAAAAAGCAGTTGATTTTGTTACGATATGTTTCACTCTCTTTTGTTACCACTTTCTAATACCAATACAATCCCGAGACTATCCCGGGATCCCGAGATTAAACGTAGATAATCCCGAAATCCCGGGATTACAAAAATGGTCCGGGATCAAATCCTCTAACTCACGACCCGGAGGTTCCGGGCTCGGATCCCGGTGGAGACATATCACGAAAATCACTTTGTGATCCCTAGTTTGGTTAGGACATTACAGGCTGATGACCTGATTATCAAATACATTTTCTGGTACTTACTTAAATCGTTAAGTATTATGACACATTTTTTTTATTATTATTATAAACAATTGAAAAGTACATTATCATGTTTTTAAAACATTTTTTATGAATATAGGCACGGCAAAGATCGACCGTTGCAACTTTCTACCCCATTAGTTAGTGACCAGGTGCAGGTGCAGGTAATGATTTGACAAAACTGATAGATTACTTTGTTACTGATAAGCTTTAGGGTTCGCCAGCTGTGCAAAAAACGCAGGGGTCAACGTACGAATAAAAATATTTGACACTTAAAAGTTATTCTGCTTTTCTTTCTTTTTATTTTTTATTTTCTCATTGCTAAATAAAGACCCCAACGAAGACCGTTGAGTGAAAACCTCAACGGTTGCAGAGACGAAGATGGCAGCCATCGGTACAGCAATGCAGAACTTAAGAGGCAAGTCATAGGGACTGTAACCTGGAACCTGGCAGAGGGCAGCAGTAACTGTCAGTATTTCAAAGGTGGAGGACAGGAGTCCCTAGCATGGCTTTGAAATAGACTACTCTGGGAGCCATCCCACTCGCGTTAGACAGACTACTGCGGGGCGGAAGGCCGAGGAAAAACAACACTGTCCTATTTTTTCCTAAAAATGTAGCATGGACAATGCTACACCGACAAGAGTGTGGCTCTGAAATTAATATGAACTGAAAAATGATAAGTACTCTTCTCTTCTTCTTTGCGAGTCGATGGTGATCGATAACATTGGATCGCCATCGTGGTGAAAGGATCGGCCAGTCAAGTAAGAACAGAAACAACAGCAAAGAACGAACGAACGATAAGTAAGTACTAGAAACAATTCTTCAAAATCAATCCAATCGATAATAGTCTTGAAATATATTTTTTTAGTTTGATTTTATGCTTGGATCATAGATAGGTAATTCATGTGGTTTCCAGGATTTGCGCCCGGTTAATGACTACATCCCAATTGGGGTAGTCAGAGTGGAAGCACAGTCATCTTAATATAAAGGAAGGTGATTTATTCATAGTTCATTCTGATAATACTACTCCTTTAAGTTGGCCTATGGCAAGAGTTGTAAGGACGATTCCGGGACCAGATGGTAGAGTATGAGTGGCATAAATTAAAATGTCTAATAATAAAAATTATATACTTAAGATCTTTTAGAAAGTTGTGTCCATTACCAATTTGATATGTTAAGTTTTATATAATTAAAACACATAATAACGGGCTCTTACCGCGTTTAAATGGGGATATGAGACTCCCGATATTTCGACACTGTTGCAAGTGCCATGATCGAATATCATGTGATATTCATGATGTGAATATCGGGAGTCTCATATCCCCATTTAAACGCAGTAAGAGCCCGTTATTATGTGTTTTAATTATGATAATAACCGCGTAAACTTAAAACAAAGTTTTATATAGGTATTCTTCCTATCCTTTCTAACTTTTATATAGGTATATACTGCATGTTTAAGTCTCTATTATTTTTCTTATTGTGGCTCTGGCCCAACTATGTTTAATAATTTAATTAAACATAAAATTCATATTTTTTCCGTAAAACGAAACAACATTGTTTATGGTTTTTAAGCTATATTTTAGTTGTCTATGGTGGACAATGACACTGAACTTTTTTTCTCTGTACCGAACGGTTGAATTTTATATTCCATTTAATACAGTTCTTAAAATTTAATCTGCTTTTTATTTAACATGCAGATTAGTGGGGGAGTCACTTATCGCAAGATAAACTATGTACCCACACCTCACCGAGCTTTCTGTTAGACCAACGTGATAGGTGAGCCGTATCGCCGTCTATAATGGTCTAGCCAACTGTGTTAGTGAAAACTGCACTTGAGATAAATTAATAACTCATTAGTGCAAGTCCAGTACCGGGGTTCGAACCGCGTATAGAAACCTATTCGTAAACATGACATAGCTCCCGATACTCCCGAAATACCCGGCATAGTTTACGAAAAACTAAACTGGGTTACCGTGCAATTGTACCCGCTAGTGTTGCCAAAAACTTGTAGGTAAAATTACTATCGACATTGAGACCTATCGATAAAATCACGAGTCAAGAATATAAAGAAAGAAAGAAACGTTTATTTTAAAGGGTCGCCACAGTAACAAATATAAAACAAATATAAAATATAAATAAAAAATATCGACTTTTGTTTTCGAGTTGTAATAAAAATTTGACACTTTCGGTCTGCGGTCTGTGTTGCTAGAATTTTGTAGATAATATAAAAAGAAAAATCGATACTCAGTTCGATATATCGATATATGTATATATAAAACTTACACACACTCACTCTACACTTAGCTTTATATACAGATGTTGTTACCCTAAGAAAATACTGTGTAAGATAACTGTAAGTAAACCAATAAATACGATAAATAACTACGACACGTATCGATCGATATATCGAACTGAGTATCGATTTTTCTGCGAGTTACAAAAACAATAATGATATTCGTGTACATTTGGCGCGCGGTTTCATCTTCCTTCTTTTTAATTTAAAGTAAAAAATGAGAATAATTAACATAATCACATAATACACCATAACGTCTGTAGCTCCGAAGGACAATTCAAATAATTTAAGTACTTAATGTAATATTAAATGTTCACATCTCTCGCTTCTATAATTTTTTTTATTAAAAACCGCGAATATTCTGCTCTAGAACGCCACATAATATATTATTAAACGCATTCCTTCTTCGAAAATATTAAAAACCTATATATTTTCTTGCCGTCCACCTACTCAACGACAGTCTGAGCCTAAAGATCCCACTGCTGGGCAAAGGCCTCCCCTTCCTCTTTCCATTTTTCGCGGTCTTGTGCGTACTCCAGCCAGTCCCTCCAGCAAGCCATATTAAGGAAAACAACAGTCTCATATTAAGGAAAATAACGATGCACTTTATCGATAGTCTATTTCGATGAAACAACACTAGAATTCTAAAATCGAAGCTTACGACACAATTGTAAACGACTTCCAAGACAAACCACAAACCCGACATTTGATATACGATGGATCGTTTTATGTCACTGTAGAAAAGTTCAGATATACAGATAGACACTTCCCGCTTAGGGACGGTACTGAAAAGTATCGGCGTCCGAAGGACGTAATATACGATCCCGACGACCCGATTACTCTAGCCACAGAGGCCAATCAGCTCGCGACACCAAACACTTCAGGACCCCGATACCGAGCCCGGCGTGGTCGACGATTTCCCTCATTCAGCGCTTAATCGACCCACTAGGGTCGATTAATTCTTTCAAATAGTTTTCCTCTCAAACGACGCCCTAAGCCGAGGTTCGCGCCCAACTGGGCACCTCAGGCCTGTTGTCTTAAACGTTGTACCGGGTGAGAGACTTCAGCGCTCCCCATTTGTCCGGCCAAGTAAATGCCATCTGCGGCAAATCTGCAATCGGCAAGTCTCATTTCCCTGCTTTAAACGCTGTAAGAACCCGTTATTATGTGTGCTCGTCTGTCTGTCAAGACTATTTTGGTGAAAAATCCTCGCAATGGACAGGTAAAAATATGTAGTTTTAATTCTTACTCGGGTCTATGGCAAGTTAGAAGTTTTCCAATAGACAGTAAGTACGTGTTCATGGAGTTTTTATGGCCGATGATATCAGTCAGGAGTAATTTGACCTTGGAGACCAATGACACATATCTCCTTAAACGATCTTATGATGATGACTCATTCTTGACGTCGTTCAAGGGCTTGAGAGATCTACTCACTTAATGGCTTAATAGAATAAGCTATGGTATTGTTTCATTTGTATTTTTTTATTGTTTTTTAACATGATATGCGTAGCACCGTAAGCACGCGACTCTTTCTCGCCGCGACAGATATCGTCTGTCTCTTTCTGTGCAGTACTGTGAGAGAGTGACGGGTGACGGATGAGCAAGGAGCACGCTAACGCCACGAATGGAGAGAGTAAAATGTCAAAGCGCGAGTTGTCAAATTTGACAGGCGAGTTAAGGTTCCTCGTTCACGCATGGACTTGCAAGCGACTTGATCATGATTCTTCTTCTATCGTGTGGGTTGTCAGGTGGATTACCAACCCCATCAACCCTCGTATCAGGTTCATTACTGAGCCGCCAAAGGCCCCTGACGTGACTCAAGTAACGACAACGTACTTACATCAGCAAGTAGTAACCGGGACCAACTGCTTAACGTGCCTTCCGAAACATGGATCATCTTACTTTCGGAGAATCTGGTGATCAGCCAGTAATGTCCTAACCAAACTAGGGCTCACAAACATTTTTGTGATATATCCCCACCGGGTTTCGAACCACCTCCGGATCGTGAGCCCAACGCTCAACCACTAGACCACGGAGACCGTTATTGAGGTGAGGTGTGGGGTACTTTCATTCTGGACAAGTGGTGACAGCCCTCAGCACTCCCCATTTGTCCGCCTACTTAGTAGTGAACGCAATAAGTCACGTCGAAAACATCTTAGGTAGTTTTCCTTCACATTTCAAGTTATAAAAACTTTCAAAGCCCACTTAAGAAGTCATTCCGTTCTAAACAAACAATTACATCACTCACTTTACCAACGCATTGGTGTAATGAGGTAAGTGACGAACTGTGACGACCGTGCGAATAGCGTAGGTTTATTTATTTCACTACTAAGTAAGAAAATACTACTAACTACACTACTAACTAAGAAAATATTTATGTCAATTTACATATGGCGTAGAAAAAAAAAACAAACACATCCTATACATACATATATATACGTATAAAAGGTGTTAGTGACATCGTAACGAACACTCAGGGGGATGATTCACACCATGATTCTGAGTTAATATCAAGTGGAATTTTCCATCGCAAAATTCATGACATTTCTGTGTTTTTGAAATTATTTTCCATTCTATACTTTTGCGGTGGAAAATTTCACTTGATATTAACTGAGAATAATGAGCTGAATCATCACCCTCAGTATTCGTTACGATGTCACTTACACCCCGTATAAGTATGTACTACAGGTAGCCGTGTGGCTACTTGTATAAGTACGTACGGGTGTAAGTGACACCGTAACGAATTCTCGAGGATGATTCAGACCATGATTCTGGGTTGACATCCAGTGGAATTTTCTTTCGGAAAATCCATGAAATTTTTAGTGCTTTTTTAAATTATTGTCAGTTCCATACTTTTTGCGATGAAAAAATCCGAATACGAAAAATAGATATCAACTCAGAATCGTGGTCTCAATCATCCCTCGGAGTTTTCGTATACACGTCCCACTACTAGGCACAGACCACTGGTGTTCGAAGAACTATCTTATAATAGCCCTAACCGGGATGAGAAACTATGACCTTGCAATTCAAGGTATCTACGATGTAGTGTAACAATTTCGGCTATTCGATAAATCAATACGATTTATTACTAATTCTACAATTTGACATTTATTATACAATTTTATTGTTTTTACCTTGGATAACCATTTTTATGTCACATGTGTAAATATTTACACGTAGAATATAACACGCCTATTTCCTGTAGGGGTAGGCAGATTATTACTTCTTTTTTTTGACTTGTAGATTTGCCGCAGATGGCATTAACTACTTGGCCGGACAAATGGGGAGCGCTGAAGGCTCTCACCCGATAAAGCTTACTGTCATACAAGCTTGATTTGTTATAGGCAATAAATAAATAAATGAAAATCCGTGATAGCCGTGTGCGCAAAACGCGTGACTTACATTGTACCGTAACGGGATCGAATCTCGGAATTCGACTTTATCGGTTTTGAATTAATGTTTGGATCATAGATAATTGATATCTCGTGGTTTCCAGGATTTGTGCCTGATTAATGGCAATAGGTTTGCCCCTTATCACAGGGAACTTAGTGTATTAATAAACTAATCTCAGCTGCGAGAATGCCCTGAAGATCATGTCAATGTGACAGTTTTCATATAAAAACAGAGGCTTGAGCATGATCTTGAGGGCAGTCTTGGCTGAGATTCGTTTATTAATACCACCCTTAAACATAACCGTGACCTGTATGTCTAAGTATACTATATACCTTTGCCTATGTTATGTTGTAATCGATCGATTTAACTAGTCAATACAGTACAATATAATACAATACAAATACACTTTATTGCACCAAAATAAAAAGAAATAATTATAAAAAGTATCTTAACTAAGTACATGGCAAATGGCGGCCTTATCGCTTAAAGCGATTTCTTCCAGACAACCATAAGGTGAGGAAAAATGTAAAAAAAATAATAATTGAAAGAGAGTCAATCGATACAGCTAAAATATGTTTTATCGCATTCTATTATATATTTGAATTTAAACCCGACAGAACGATCACAAACATAAAACACTATCTGGCAGATGGTAAGTTTCATATTACCTGTATTACCAATTTAACAAGGTCCTTATTAATAGTATACATTAATAGTTCTAAGAGGTCTTGTTATTCTGGCTATATAAATATTATGGGTCCCTCAGTAACTACTTTGGCTTAGTCTAGAAAGTTCTAAATACGAGGGGAGGTCAAAAAGTTCGCGGAATGAGGGGGAAGGGGGTCGAAATTAAACACGAAACTATTTTTCCTTTTCAATATATTCTCCCTTAACCTTAACACATTTTCCGGATCTATCAAATAATTTGTTTATTCCATCATAAAAAAAAGATTTCTCTTTGCTGTCAAAATAGGCCGAAATTGCAGACTTGACTTCTTCATCATCGCCAAATTTTCGTCGACGCAGTTCCTTTTTCATTTTTGGGAACAAATAATAATCGCTGGGGGCCAAGTCTGGACTGTAAGGCGGGTGGTTTAATTTTTCGAACCCGCATCGGTGAATGGCAGCCGTCGCAACATGGCACGTGTGGACGGGTGCGTTGTCGTGCAAAAGGAGCACACCTCTTGACAGCTTTCCTCTTCTTTTTTCCTTGATAGCCTCTTTCAATCTATCCAGTAAAGAAGCGTAGTAATGTCCCGTTATAGTCACACCACGATCTTTATAATCAATCAGCAAAATACCTTCTGTATCCCAAAAAATAGTGGCCATGATCTTTCCGGCCGATTGTGACACCTTAAACTTCTTTGGAGGAGGTGTGCCTTTTTTATGCCACTGCATCGACTCTTGCTTCGACTCAGGTTCATAGTGGTGAACCCAGGTTTCATCTCCAGTAACAATCCGGGCCATAACTTCTTCCTTATTCTCTCCACAGAGCTCTAAAAACTGGCGAGAACACTCGACACGCTCGCTTTTTTGAAGTGGCGTGAGCATTCTTGGAACCCATCTTGCGCTGACCTTAGTCATCCCAAGATGTTGATGTAGGATATTTAAAATACTTGTTTCGGATACACCGACCATTGCTGCAAGCTGCTTCTTCTTCAAGCGGGTATCTTCTAATACAAGTTTCTCTACTTTTTCGATGATTTCCGGTGTGGTGGCCTCAATGGGCCGTCCGGAGCGGGGGTCATCTTCAATCGACTCTCTTCCTTGCTTGAAAAGACTATGCCACTTGTAAACCATGGTTTTACCAGGGGCAGAGTCCGCGTAAACTGCTAACAGCTCTTGAAAAATCGTCTGAGCGGATTTTCCTTGCTTGGTGAGGAACTTAATGACGGCGCGGTGTTCAATTTTCTCCATATTCGCTGAGTTCTTCCCGATTCACTTGTTTGCTGGTCGATAGTTCAAACGTTAATGACCCGATTTGCTTCAAACTTGGTACATATACTGTTAATGAGGTGTGCAACTAGCGGCTACCTGTACGAGCAAACCAACCCCCTCCAACCCCTCCATTCCGCGAACTTTTTGACCTCCCCTCGTATATAGCATTTGAATCATTTAAGATGTTCTCTCTAAATATATTTTGATCCTTATTCCTTGCTTAGTAAAGTATATTGGGGAGAAAAAGCTCTATTATTCTAAATACTACATACACAGGTGCTGATTCCAGTACAGTCATGAGCAATATAATGTACCCACTTTAGGACTCTGTCGCACTAACATAATATATGATCAAACGAACTTCGTAAGTGAAGTTCGATCAATATTATATAAGTCGCTTCATTCGTAGATATAAGTTAACCAGGTAGTCCTTTTAGCCTACAAGGCAGCTCCGCACGATTTTAAAGATTAAAAAGTATCGATTTTGACTCGATACCAAAAAATCGATTACGATAGTTTTACTTCACTTGCCACCCCATCCTAGATTACTCATTCTTTAGAGTTAAAGAGATGATGCAAAACTTTCGAAAGGGATGATGGGAGGGTGGGAACTTATATCTACGAATGAAGCGACTTATATAATATTGATCGAACTTCACTTACGAAGTTCGTTTGATCATATATTATATTACTTCGCTTCATTCTACGATATAAGTTAACCAGGTAGATGTTTAGAGCAAAGTTTTGCTTTCATAAAGAAATTAACGCCGATAGATAACTTAAATATATGTTTATTCTTCGATATTTATAACTATTCAGAAAACATTTACCAATCAATCAGTCTTGTTTTTACATAGTACAAATAATTTTAGTTCCAGTTGATTATTTCATAAAGGTAAGTACATAACAAAAAACTTGGGCTTCTTGCCCTAACAATAATAATTCATTACTGATTACACACTGATCTGGCAAAATCACTTTCATCGATAACTCGACGGTGATAAAATTTTGCGAATATTTCGGAATCTTTTGTCCAGCCTGCGGTTTTCCTAATAATATCGACGCTGAGACCACTGGCTGCCGCAGCAGACGTGGACGCGTGACGTGTGCTGTGAGCGCTGAAGGTGTTCACATCTACCCCACTTTCTGCAAGTACCTGTTTTATCCACCTGCTTATTGACTGTGCTGACGCGCTCTTATAAGGGCGCTTCACAGTTAATAAGAGGTTCGGAACACTTTCTGGGCGTTTATCGCTCGTTATGGAGAGGTAGTCCCGTAAAGTGGTAGCAGGGCATATATTTGGTCTGTCCGTGAAGAAGGGAAGAAACAACCGTGGCTGTTCTCTATTTGCCGCTGACGTTTTTATGATGTCAGTTATAAATATTCTGACACCACTTGAGGAAATTACAATGTTGTCAACTTTTATTAATGAAAAAGTTTGTACTCTGTGCGCAGTACACAACGCTAACAATATTACTAATTTTTTAGTTATCCTTTCTAATGTAAGTTCCTCATTTGGATACCATTCTGCAATACAATTGAGCACAACTTGTGGATCCCACGTGAAGCTATATTTTGGTAAATTAGGTCGCTTTCTGTATGCACCTTTCAATAACCGCTTCACTGATTCATTGGAACCGATATTGTCTCCAAGAAATAGTGAAAGGGCTGATCGGTGACTATTTAAGGAGCCATAAGATGCTCCTTTATTGTACTGTTCCGTAAGAAAAGATAAAACTATTGCTACGGACCCTTCAAATACATTATGCTTATTTTCATGGCAATATGTCCACCAAAGTTTGAGTGTGACATTATATTGCATAATGGTATTGTCAGAAAGTGATGCAAGCATCAGTTCCCAGGCTACCGGCGGCACGGAGCGTCGCGTGAATGAGAGCCGGAGAGCACCGCGGCACCCAGGATAAGCTGCTTGTGAAGCGGGTGCTGGCTCCTGTAATTGGACCAAATACAGTGTTGTTCAGGTTTCATTATTAAGATTTTAGACACAGCTAGAGATTTAAGGTATGGGAACCAAGCTTGTGATTGCCAAAACGGGAATACTACTATTCCCGTAGCTTCATCATGAACAATTTTTTGTAGGCATTTTAACATAACTGAAAATGGTGGAAACGCGTAAAAAAATTTGTCAGTCCACTTTACAGTAAATGCATCGACATCGATAGCATCTGGATCTTTTTTCCACGATAAATAATCTACGCATTTAGCATTGGCTCGGGTAGCGAATAAGTCAATTTCGGGTTGGCCAAGCTGATCGACTATACGCTGAAAAGCAGGCTGTGACAATTCCCACTCGGTGTCAGGATTCACTCTTCGGGATTCCTCGTCCGCTTCGATATTTTGTTTTGTGTTTATGTAAGATGCAAAAATCCAGATATTACGGTTTTCGCACCATTGCCAAATCTGTCTTGCAAGGTTATTTAAATGGGGAAACTGTACCCCGCCCATGCGATTAACATATCTAATAGCCGTCGTATTATCAATTCGCAATAATAATGCGCAGTTACTTTTTTGATTAGCAAAATATTTAAGAGCCATAAAAACAGCTAACAACTCTAAATAATTTATATGCTGGTCTTTTTCACTGCTTTTCCATCCACCATGTGCGCGTGAGTTGTTACAATACGCACCCCAACCAGTACGCGACGCGTCTGAATATATTTCTAATTCATATTCTAGAATGTTCAATGAATTTGAAGTGTTTGCAATATGTTGTTTCCACCAATTAATATCCTCTAGGATTATGCCTTTTAGTTTTATTTTAGCTTCATAGTTTTTATGTATTTGTAAGGCTAAGTATTTTTCACGTTCTAGGATTTTTGTATATAGCCAGCCGTATTTAGCTGCTGGACAGGAGGCGACCAGAACTCCAATAAGTTGAGATAAATCTCTGATGGAACAGGTAGGCAAATGTGAAAACTTTTCTATTAGCTGTGCAATCTTATATCGTTTGTCATTAGGTAAGGATATGGTCATATCTGATGTATTGTATATAAATCCCAGAAATTTACACAATTGCTGTGGGTCTAACGCGCTTTTTTCATAATTAACGACGAATCCTAAGCATTCGAGTAATTTGATTGTCTCGTGAACATTACGTAAACAATCGTTATAACTGTCCCCAATACAAAGAATATCGTCTAGATATATGACAGATCTGAAACCCTGTGACCGTAAATGAGCTACAACTTCTCTCATTAATTTAGTGAATGTTCTGGGTGCTACTGATAGTCCATAAGGCATAGCGGTAAACTCATATGTAATCAATTGCGAGTTCCCATCTTCAAACTGGAAACGCAAATACTTGCGATCACAGGAGGCTACAGGAGTAAGCAGATATGCTTCTTTCAAATCGATAGTGGCTAAATAGCCATCCTTAGGTATCATCCTCATAGCTGTCCTGTAATCTTCCATTTTAAAGTGGGGACTCGATACAAATTTATTTAAACTTTTTAAGTTTAAAATAAACCGTTTACCACCATTAGGTTTAGGCGCTAAGAATATTCCTGATAAGAACTGGTCTTTTGAAGCTGTACAAGTAGAGATAGCACCCAGGTCTAATAATTTTTTAATTGCCAAATTCATATCACGTCTTTCTAAATCTGACCATGATTGTATCGGGGCAGTATGTTGAACTACAGGTTTTGAAAATGGTATTGTGAAACCTTCATTAATCCATTTTAAAATAGTTGTATTATCAGTGATATTACGCCAACAATGATAAAAATATTTAAGTCTGCCAGCATGTACGAATACCTCGTTTATTGCTGGGGAGCAGCACGTGTTTTCGGTTGTCCAGCTGCGCGAGACTGTGGCTGCGGTGCTCTGCGGGTCGGCCCTACTGCTCCTCTCTTCTGCCCCCCTCGCCCCCCCCTGTTCGACTGGTAGCGCGGAGGGCCTGTCCAGTTTCCCTGGTATTGGTAATGGTAGACGGGAGCGCGGGAAGTTGTCGGTGTATTTGGAGTTGCACTCTTGGTATTATTATTGGTTGCAGGTTTTTTAATCTGCAGCCCTTGTTTTTCTATTGCCTTGGACGCCTTAATTTTTTCGGGAAGTTTGTTACCGAACAAGGTCTCGTCCCGCTCACTGTCTTGGATGACGTTGAGGAAAGGCTTGGCTAGTCCAGGTGTTATGAGTTTTATCCGAGTTTGCGTTTCCATATAATGTAAGTCGCATAAGACGCGACAACCATCGCTTAAATGTTTTATCGCTGCAACTTTGTCATCGCCTGTAAGCAAGAGTGTTACAGCTCGATTTATGGCGCTCATCCCGATACCGAGCTGCTGTTGCGTGGTTTCCAACTTTTTGTCTCGGTTTCGAACGGCTTCGTTAATCGCCGCTGCAATTTCGACATTCAGTTTCGGTGCCTGTAGCAATGGACAATTTTCCGGAACTAGGTACTGTTTTGACAGGTTCTCCTTCGCTTCTTTAGTTAAGCCTTTTCGAAGTAAAGGTAACCAACGTTGAGCCAAGTTGGGATGAATCTTTTCGCCGAATTTAGGCGTGTCATCAACTGCCTCTCCTAAAGCCGATAAAATTTCAGGGTCTAACTCTGGTACAGCCGCGTTATCTTGTGATTGTGCGGGGTCTACTGAAACCGAGACTGGTTCCATCAAAACTGTTTGATCTACCACGTTAGGTGGGTCTGGTATAGCTGTCAGACATTGCATCGGCTGTTCCTCGTTTGGTATATCATCCTCCAAAGGTTCTTCCTCATTATCTAAAAATAAATAAAATGAGGGTAGGTAAAAAAATGTATGTATATAAAAAAAATAAAAAATTTTTTGACCGTGGCCTGTCTCCCGGACCGGCTTAGGCGCTTAATTTTGCACTAGCATTAGCTCTCATTAAGCTGTAATGCTTTTTATGCTTTGTAATGCCTTCGTGTTGGCTCACGGACAACCCCCAGGCTAGCCACGTTCGATATACGAATCTAGGCATTAATTTTATAACTTTCCGTAAAACAACGCTTTGTTTACGATTGTAAACACTTCAATCAAAAAGAAAATATATATAATACCACTGTAATATTATTGTCCACCAAAAATATCATAGAACACTGGTACTTACCAGAACTGCCTACAGGGGAAGTATTTAATACTTGTAATCGCCTTTGGTTTTCTTTTAATTCGAGTTTTCTTATTTTTCGTTGGTAATGAGCTATCTTTTCATCGGCACTTCGTTTCGGCATTTTGAAATAATGTTTATAGATACGCAAGAGACGTGTTTACGCTGCCTCGCACGGAAAAAGAATGAGTAATCTAGGATGGGGTGGCAAGTGAAGTAAAACTATCGTAATCGATTTTTTGGTATCGAGTCAAAATCGATACTTTTTAATCTTTAAAATCGTGCGGAGCTGCCTTGTAGGCTAAAAGGACTACCTGGTTAACTTATATCGTAGAATGAAGCGAAGTAATATAATTGATATTTAGTGAGACTTACAGTTCAATTTGTCAAAAAAATTTATGTGACTTGGTACCATAACATAACAGCCTCCGTGGTCTAGTGGTTAGAGCGTTAGGCTCACGATCTGGAGGTCCGGGTTCGATTCCCGATGGGGACATTGTCGAAATCACTTTGTGAGACTGTCCTTTGTTTGGTAAGGACTTTTCAGGCTTGAATCACCTGATTGTCCGAAAAAGTAAGATGATTCCGTGCTTCGGAGGGTACGTTAAGCCGTTGGTCCCGGCTAGTAGCCGTTAAAACACCTCCACCAACCCGCATTGGAGCAGCGTGGTGGAGTATGCTCCATACCCCCTCCGGTTGATTGAGGGGAGGCCTGTGCCCAGCAGTGGGACGTATATAGGCAGTTTATGTGTGTGTTATGTGGTACCATAAAATTTATGTAAATGTATTTTTTCTTATTTTTATGGAACATACGTCAATTATAGGCAGAAAAAACAACCCGGCTTATGTTATATTGGCCAATAACCCGACAGAATTAAGTTGACAGCACACTATCACTTGCATAATATCAACGAGATGCCTATTTTATTCGCCCGGGCTATTCATTCATTCACTAATTCATTCAAATCAACCGTTGTCAATCATCCGTCCTTTTCCTTTTCGGTGGATAAGAAAATGACGGGTATAACTTAAAATATAATTAGGAGGTGTCTGCAGGAATCGGGGTCATTGTTGGACTAACAAACAAATCGGTGAGGCGTGGGTACTTAGTTCATCTTGCGATGGATGTACCTCTGACTACCCCGAGTAACATCTAATCGTGAGTTTATGTTGTTATACTGTTGTTGTTTTACATATAGTCACGAGCATTGATATGTAGACACTTTAGTACCATGTCACATTAACTTTTTTGACAAATTGAACTGTAAGTCTCACTAAATGTTAAATATGTTAGTACGACAAAGTCCTAAAGTGGGTACATTATATTGCTCATGACTGTACATACGCTTCTAATTCCAAACAGGTCGGGCAGAGCTGAAAAGAGTTATCTACGTCACTGGGCATCTAAGACAGTTCAATGTGTACATATGAGTATTCTCTGCACACCCCGAAAAGGATTACAAGCGTGACTTTGTTTGTTAGAAGCGTACGTAATCCGAGAAAGTACCAGGCGAACAGAAATGCGTAGGGGGCTGGCTTAGTTTACCTAACGTACATAAAGTCCGCAATTTGGCAAAGCTAAACAGAGGGATAATCTGTGAGAAAGGTAAACAGTTCTCGATGGGCGTGTGTTTATCCTTGTGCTTTGCTAAATAGTGCGCAATTTAGGTAATTGCTACCCACATTTACAGTTTCAAGTACTTAGGTAAGTATTTACCTCAAAAATTCAAAAAAATTTTTTTTTCAAAATTGGCTTACAGAGTTAGCGCTTTTTGAACGTCAAAAATTAAATTACATATTATGTAACTAGCTGTAAAACTACTACCACATCGGAATCGGTAACGCTGAGGGAAAGACGTGGCCAGAAAACCTCCCAGCACAGGGCCCTAGTCCCACTGTTTCATGGTTTCCTTTCTTTTTTTTATTTAAAATCCAGTTTGTATTACATAATTTATAAACTTAAATACAATGGTATTCCAATTACAGTCGGTGGAAGGAATGTGAAAATTAAAGAGTTTATGTGACTTTATCACAGAAACAGAAACCTTAAATTGGTTGTTTGTTCCTAACTTTTAAAAGATAAGTAAGGTTATGGACGGTCAGTCAATGAATAGGTCACCATATCTAGAAAACTCTACATGTTGAATGTATTAGTATGAGACGCGAAGTCACAGTTGGATTGTTCTATAAAATGCCTTGACTAATATTTTTTATTTTATTTTTACAGGTAATAAATCAACAGCGATTTAAAAGGATGAATACGACATGCTGTAAGTTAAAAGCAAAAAAATAAGATAAATACATAAATACTTAGATATCAAAGTTTTTATTTCGTAATACAAAATAAATAAATAAATTAGTTAATTTCGATCAGAACACATATCACTCATCATCATCATCATCAGCCCATTAACGTCCCCAATGCTGGGGCACGGGCCTTCCCTATGGATGGATAGGGAGATCGGGCCTTAAAACATCACGCGGGCCCAGTGCGGATTGATAGTTATTAACGACTGCTAATGCAGCCGAGACCAACGGCTTAACGTGCCTTCCGAAGCACGGAGGAGCTCGAGATGAAAACTTTTTTTTGTAGTCACCCATCCTATGACCGGCCTTTGTGAAAGTTGCTTAACTTCAACAATCGCAGACCGAGCGCGTTAACCGCTGCGCCACCGAGCTCCTCAAAGCACCTCAGCACTTGTAGTTTTGAGATTTCGTGATGAGTGAGTCAGTCAGTGAGTGACCTTTACTTTTATACAGGGTGTTAGTCGTAACGAAAACTTTGACAGTTGCACACTTTTGCGACGGTAAATTCCAATTGATATCAACTCAGAATCATGGTCTGAATCATTCCCCTCAGTATTCGGAATGACGTTACTAACACCCGGTATGTACTTATAGTTAAGTTGCCACTATGTCTATCAAATCAAATCAATACGTTCTCAACGGAAACTCATACTTATGCTTCGCATAACTGCGCGTAGGCTTCAACTTATTCAAGTTAAGCAACACTTTGAAGCCTACAGTTGCATATTAATAAGTAAAAACTTGAATGCATACATTGCATCATTATTCTAAAGATGCACCGAGGCGTCACCACTTATCTACGTCAAGGGATCTGTTTAAACTGGTTTTAAAGCCTGTTAATGTTTTGTATTTATAAACAAGCCTTTTTAATAGTAAGTAATTAACGACAGGACCTTAAAAAGGTATTAGTGCGATCTACTTCGAATCACTGCGGTTCTGTGTGTGTACACCGGCTTGCTTTTCAAACGGACCGGTTCGAACCCCGGTACCGGACTTGCACCTCCGTGCTTCGGAAGGCACGTTAAGCCGTTGGTCCCGGTTACTACTTACTGATGTAGTTAGGGGGGGTTACTGGTGACGTCTTGTATGAAATAGCAATGACGTCATCATGACGGTACCTAATACCTATACTACTTTCTATGACTCATGCACAAGTAATGACCTTTTTGTCAAACGATTTTTTACAATAAAATACCCGATAATATTTTTTTGTCAGAAAAAAAATTTAAAGCTCATGTGAAGCTTACTTTAAGTAAAAAGCTTATTATAAAATTAATGACTACCTAAATGATAAAAATGTCTGGTATTGAATGTGTTCCTCTAGATATTAAATAACTTGTAATGTATATCCACATTGGTTTTTAAAAGATTTGTTGCTGTTGCAGTTTCTTGTCATTTCTTCTCCTCAGCCATAACAACTTGCGAAATGACGTAAATTCAAAAATGTTACATTGACCTTCAACAAGTTTATCCATGATAATTACGTTGAAGCCAATGGTCCAATGGTTCCAGCGTTGGGTTCATGATCCGGAGGTCCCAGGTTCAAATCCCGGTAGGGACATATCACTAAAATCACTTTGTAATCCTCAGTTTGGTTAGGACATTACAGGCTGATCACCTGATTGTCCGAAAGTAAGATGATCCGTGCTTCGGATGGCACGTTAAGCCGTTGGTCCCGGTTACTATTTACTGATGTAAGTGAGTAATCGTTACATGAGCCATGTCAGGGGCCTTTGGCGGCTCAAACATAACCCTGACACCAAGGTTGATGAGGCTGGTATTCCACCTCACAACCCACACGATAAGAAGAAGATTAGAAGCCGATACCTTAGGAACACATACGAACAGCGCACTTTAAAAAACTCAATTATAAAATAACGTTTTGCTTTTAATAGTGAGCTGTGGTAACCCAGTTGGAAGAACAAATTGGCATCACAGGTTCAAATCGCATCATGGTCCTAAACCAATGATTTTCTTATCCACGTTTGGATCATAAATGATTATCACAAGTTCAGCTGTGAAGGAAAATATCGTGAGGAACCCACATTCTGTACGGTCGAATTTTTTATTACTTATTTTGAAAAGTAAAACTGTTTTTATCTTTTTTTTTTGTATAGAGCAATGTCCGATGACTCTATCTAAGTGACATCTTGTCAAGTAAAAAAGAAAGATCAAAAAAGTTCGAAGTTAAGCTTGATTGATTATTTAAAAATGTTCTAGTAAAAACGATAAAAAGTGGTTTCAAATTTAGAATTTACGCACGTTTTTAATAAAAACAAGCAAACAAGATAAAAAGCAACTACTTATAGGTACAGAAAGAGTAAAATAAATTTGAAAAAGTAAAAAAAATGTTTAAGTACATTCGAGGCCGAGATTATCAGACACAATAGTTAATCAGTGGGGTTCGAATTTTAAAAAGACATTCAGTTTTACGTTCGGTTTTACGACATTAATTATTAAAACATTAAAATGGCTTCTCGAATATTGACATTGTACCGTGACGAGAAGAAGGGGTAGAAAGGAGGAGGGGAAGAGAGGAAGGGGAAGACCAAGAAGAGCTTACATGGAACAGATTAAAGAGAAGGCGAACGTCGTGTCTTATAAGGAATTGATTGAATTGGTCTTCGATAGACAAGAATGAAGAATGCTACACCGACAAGAGCGTGGCTTTTAAATTAGTGATGTGATGGACCATGACATAAAATGGGGTAATCTGCGATTGTGTTTCCCCCTCATTACAATCTTAGGATATTCAAAATACGACTGAATAGGCCTTTATTAGGTAAGCGTGCCTAACCTTATGATATTCTGGTCAAACAAAAACCTTTTCGTAATAAAAAAAAATACTTACATTGTTACAATTGCCGTGCAGAGATCGCTGATGGATGGACATGCTGTTGAGACAATTTTATAATGTTTGACACCTGCATGTATGTACCTACACAGCTTCTCAATAAATGTTTCTTGTTTCTTTCTTTCTTCTTGTTTCTGTATACGAGTAGCTGTGTGTGCCGATGCTAGGCTGAGCTGTGCTGTTAGAATTTAAGCTGACCTGAGCTGTTATTTATTATTACGCAATTACTTTATTTAACAATCAGAATAATACTCCTTGGTCGAATATAGTTGGTATAATCTAGCAAGGAGGCTTAATATTAAATTGATACAGGCATAATTTAAACTTGTTACGTTTGGTACATTTTTAGTCTGTGGTTTTAAAAAGAAAAGAGTGATTCGCGATTATAGTTTTCATGGCGGCAAATGTAAAAGTTGTTAAACAAATAATGGCGCAATTATACACATAAGAACTATTTCGTATTTAATTCAGTATCTCCTTTACAACTTTAAATCTTTGGGATAGACAGTTGCTACGTTATTTTTTAAAATCCGTGATAGGTGGAGAAAGCGTGACCTATGTAGTGTCACAGTTTCGAATCCTGTCCCGGGCTATACACCATTGAATTCGACGTATGAGTTTGAATTCATGATTCTTCTTCTATCGTGTGGGTTGTGAGGTGGAGTACCAACCTCAGCAACCCTGGTGTCAGGGTTACTATTGAGCCGCTAAAGGCTCCTGACATGGCTCATTATAACGATTACTCACTTATATCAGTAAGTAGTAACCGGGACCAACGGCTTAACGTGCCTTCCGAAGCACGGATCACCTTACGTTCGGACAATCAGTAATGTCCTAACCAAACTAGGGATCACAAAGTGATTTTTGTGATATGTCCCCGCCGGGATTCGAACACGGGACCCAACGCTCAACCACTGGACCACAGAAGCCGTTAATTAATTCATAACTTGTTAGCTCACCAACTATCACGTTGGTCTAACAGAAAGCTCGGTGAGGTGTGGGTACATAGTTCGTCTTGCGATGGGCACCTCTGACTATCCCAGTTGGGATAAAGTCGTGAGCGTATGTTATGTTATTCAAAGTCAAATTCAAAAACATCTTTATTCAGAATTAAAACACATAATAACGGGTTCTTACCGCGTTTAAATGGGGATATGAGACTCCCGATATTTCGACACTGTTGCAAGTGCCATGATCACGGGATGACTGATGAGATTGGAGTGGAGTAGGTAGATCCATAATTTTCTACGGGCAGACATATCTGTCTACCCTCTTTCTTTGCCGCTTGTTTATGTTTTTTATATCGGAATGTTCGGAACCATCTGAACTCGCACCAAACTCACTACGATAAACCGCACTCACTGTGTCCTCACGTTTTTTCACCACATTAGGCCGTTTCAAGCTTTTTACGACACCTACTACTGGATTCCACATGGTCGATAATTCAGATGGATGGATGGATGGATGGATGGATGCAGTAGGTAACATAGTTACATTTTGAATCGTCAATTTCTACATAACGAACGTCTCATCCGCCTAAAACTACTGCAACTTCTCACAACCTGTATAGCCGCGGAAATCAAGCTGCAAGAAAAACCTCGGCACAGGACCTAGACGTTCTTTAAAAAAATTAAAATAAACATGAAATATTGGTATACAATTGAGTAATTTAGCTGCCTAATATCAGTTCTCAGACAGTTAATCCCATGCATTCATATCTTCTAAATAATCACTAACTTTATAATAACCTTTTTTGTAGTTTATTATGAATCTTATCCAATAGGTCTACTAGATAATTTTGCTTGCCACTCCTTTACCTAACTCGTTACTGACATTTTTGTATTCCCCGTTAATAAGTAAAAACAATAGCATTAATTTCAGTCACACAACCAACATACTTTATTGTTTTCGACTCTATTTTGTTACGAATAAGAAAATGTCCCCCATTTTTGGAAAGAATAGTGGATTGTATTTGTAACGGTCCCTTTCTATCTAGTGTTGTCACTTTAATTGACACGCGGAATGTATCGACAATATCGACATGCAGGTTATTTTTTTTATCGATTATTTTATTTATTTAATCGATATTATTTTAGATAATAAATGCACATTAGCTCTGATTCCTGGCTCTTAGCTCAGCCGCTGGTGGGGAGTGGAGAGTTGCCATTCTATACGTAGATTATTCCTTATTCTATGCTAATATTATAAAGAGGAAAGGTTTGTACTTTTGTTTTTATTGAATAACCTCAAAAACTACTGGACCGTATTCAAAAAAATATTTTACCATTAGAATGCTACATTTATACCTGAGTAATATATATATATATGGGTTATATATGTTACTAGAAAAAAAATAGAGATGCCCACTAAAATTTGTTCTTAAAAAATAAATGTCCACTAGCCACTACTGGCCGCTAGTTGTTTATATAAAGAATTGCTTAGTATAGAGTTGCAGGAAAAAATCTACGATGAAATTGACGCCATTATTTTACCAAATAATATTTTACCATCGATTTTAACAGTTATTGTTTCCATTTATCTATCGACTCGGCGGGGGATGTCGAATCGATCGATTGTATAAACAGCAGGCACGGCACTAGGCCGGGTTAATAACCCTCTAACTAAAAACAATATGGGCGCGAGAATTCGGTAGACTGTTGCGCGCTACCGGGCGAGAAGTTAGGTTTGAAACATACCGAGATTTTAAAAAATAATCTGTCATATCAATCTTGTAGTTTGGAAACATAAACGTTGCAAAGTAGATTTACAAACGAGTTGGTTATATAAATATAACTTACCTATCAAAAATACCAATAGTAAAATGAAACAAAAAACAATCAAGTTCTTAATATGTTTTTAAGTGGATGTATTTTTCCGTTTGAGAGCTCATCGTTTAAGCGAGAAAGAAGAACATAAAAATCCTTTAGTCGACTTTACGAAAATACGACATTCTCGATATCTGCATGTCGTTCGTCGTTTTACGTAGATACAAAAAAAAACCACAATAATTGAAAATATGATAACAAAGACTTACTTAATGAGCTAACTGGATTCAATTTTGATTTTTGGAATGTACTTATAAGCTGGCACGTTATACTTTAAAGCTGGTATGTTCTAAAACTAAGCTGTCACTTCAGCGCTTTACCGACGTCAATGCTTTACTACGGATTGACTTTTAACGTGTTTCAAACAAATGCAATAAACTTGCGAAAACTTATGAGAGTATCAATCAAGCCATCGATTCTCCTTACGACTGATGTAATAAAATTTCATTGCTTTTCGACGAAACCCATCCTCTGTGTCTTTGATAGTACACAATGGCTATCGTTTTATGACCTTTGCAGCAATATTTTAGTATCCCTGTAACTATGCGCTAATAAAATGGACGCTGTGTAAGCAAAAGTTATAAACGAATCATAAAATTGAAAATAATGATATTCAATGCTTATTCAGAAAATTCTACAGAGTTTCCTAGTGAGGGTTCAGCATTCCCCATTTGTCCGGCTAAGTAGAAAAGAAATCTACCATGTTTTACAAAATTGGAGATGTCCTTAGAAAAGGTTCAGTACGATCTAGTCAGAACCGGCGGCGTGCGTATATGATGACTATGGAGGAAGCAAGAGAAATGTGTTAAGATCGAAACAAATGGAATTTCATAGTCTCTGCTTACCCCGGTCGGAAATAGTAGTGTATGTATGTTTTACCAGAGGAAAATGAGTTTTTATAACAACATAATATAAACTCAATAAACCATTCCCAACTGGGGGGTAGTCAGTACCCACGTTTCACTGAGTTTTCTATAATTATTTCTGTGTGAGTGTTTGTGTAATTTTTTTATAGCAATGTTGTAACAAAAATTAAATACATCTCTCAGTGTAACGCCACCTCGACCAATTCAAAATAAGAACGCTGTGGTTAGTTCCATTAATGAATTCGAAATTCGAACTCGGAAACACTTTTGTTTTGTTTTGTTTTTAATCACTGGCCATAGACAATTTCCTTTTTTATTTTTAGATAAGGATTCCCGGTAATTTGGCCTAATGGAGTTAATTTATTGGAAATTGTAGAAAAAATAATGAAACTTGACGCTTCTGCGGTTATCTCAAAATCTCAATGTGGGTGTTCAAATACTTTTACTTTTTGGTTATTATAGAAAATTTCTCTTTTTTCTTCTAAGGGGTCCTTTTGATTGTTATCTAAACGAGTTTTCTTGATGTTAGTGTGAAATATGAAACGGTAGATGTAAATAGTACTTTGATTGAAAGTCAGTAATAAAATATCTTCCTTTATATATAACATATACATATATTATTAATTTAAGTTTAGGTAAAAATTTAAACCATAATTTTTTACTTGGATTGAAACTAGCGTGTCTATTGCGAGGTTTTGTTAAAAAAAATAACATCCGAATGAGATTTTTCAAAAATGAAAGAAACATTTATTATTTTTGGACACCACAGACAGACAGACAGGCATTAAGTACATTTAACACTGTATAGAAACCACACGGAAACGAACACTCTGAGGGATCTGAATCATCCCTCAAAAACTTATTATCCGATCCATACTTTTGCGACGGAAAATTCCACTTGATATTAACTCAGAATCATGAATGATCCCCATGAATATTCGTTACGATGTTACTAACATATAGGTACCTAGATATAGATACATACTCTTTAAACTAAAAAAACTAATTTGAAAAGCGCTTAAGTGGCTGCAAATAGTTTCTAGATTATTTGTAGTTATGCCCACCCCTTCGGGGAATACGGGCGTGAATTTATGTATGTATGTATGAAAGCGCTTACAAGGTTTCGTTAAAGTCAAAACCGACGACGTTATTTTTTTGCGAACAGGACTAGGCATGAAAATTGAAAATTTGGATACTTTGTCATGTTTTCACAAGTTCACTACCCACTTCCTAAGTGAAAAAGCGTGAAGTTTTATCGGCACGTGTATTCGCATGCTTCACTGCCCACAATAGGTGTTAATGTGTTGTAAATTTCCATAAATTAGCATAAAATAGCGGACCACGAAACAATGAGCCACAGTAACCTATATTATTTTTATTTGGGCGTTTAGTTACAATTAACGAGGCAAGCTTACCAACATGGCCATATTACAATTAATAAACATTATGGTGTCGAATAGCAGACTTCAAAGAGGCCCTAGAGCAGAACTGTTTAAACTGCCGGTATTTTTTTTTTGACGTGACTTATTGTAAATTTGCCGCAGAAGGCATTAACTACATGGCCGGACAAATGGGGAGCGCTGAAAGCTCTCACCCGGTACAATGTTTAAGACAACAGTCCTGAGGGAGCCCAGTTGGCCGCGTACCTCGGCTCAGGGCGTCGCCTGAGAGGAAAAATATTTGAAAGAATTAATCGACCCTAGCGGGCTTTTTGAAGTCAGTTAAAAAAAAACAAAATAGGTTTTCCTTTGCGGGTTAGACGGTCAGACAAGCAGTCGCTTCTGTAAAAAAACGTACGTATCACACCTTCAAGTTAGGTAAGCTGGTTTTTTTTTGACGTGACTTATTGTAGATTTGCCGCAAATGGCATTAACTACTTGGCTGAACAAAGATTAGGTAAAATTAGCTAGCCAAATTGATGGATAAATTAGAATGAATTGTGATAAATGTTTCTTTTTTTTACCACTGGTTGTCTGGAAGAAATTGCTGCTTAGCAATAAGGCCGCCAGATTGTACTGTACCTTTCGTGTACGTTTTGTGTAAAACTTGTTTTGTATGATGTGTGCAATAAACTATATTTGTATTGTATTGTATTTTGATAGAATGCTATTAACGCGTGGAATGCCATTCCAGTATTAGTTACGTATAACTCGACGACTTCAGATCTGGTTGGCCGTCCGCCATCAGCTATAAAAACAAGATAAAATACGTTCGTGTAGGGCTTAAACTATTTACTGTATTGTAGTAATAAAATTTTGAATAATCCTGTTTGCGTAACCTTCATATTATAAACTTTTGAAATGAATCATAAAATAGATAAAAATAATCAGCCTATATACGTCATACGTCCCATTGCTGGGCTCAGGTTCCTACTCATCCTTTTTCGAAGTGTCACGTATTCCCTCCCCCCGCTCCTCCGCCCCTCCCCCCGCTCCTCCGCCCCTCCCCCCGATGCCGGTTGGAGGCCGAGGAAATGGATTCTGGTAGGGCTCTAGCTAGAACATCACCGATTGGAGCAACCACCGTTCTACACGCCCTATCTATGGAGTAATGAAAATGGAGGCGATTACTCCACCGACAAGAGCGCAGCTCTTAAACAAAGAGAGAGACACGTATTTTCCGTAGGTGCTCCACCACGTTGCTCCACTGTGAGTTAGTAAAGAGCTTAAAGAAAACCTAAATGCATCCGACCCTGACACCAGGTTGATGGGGTTGCTAATCCACCTCACAACCCACACGATAGAAGAATTATGCATCCGACTGGGAATCGTGCTCGTGGGTTATATAACTTAACGTAAATCAAATTCAAATTCAAAAAATATCTTTATTCAGTAGATAACATAGTTTTGAATTTGACTTTGAATCGTCAATTTTATATAACGAACGTCTCATCCGCCTAAAACTACTGCAGCTTCTCACAACCTGTATAGCCTGTATAGCCGTAACATCACGCCTGTATCCTCAAAGGGGTAAGCAGAGATCTCTAAGTCCCATGTAATAGAGGGCGAAAAAAACGGATACTTAATCATAAAGATTACGAATCATCATTATCTAATTTATTGCATAATGAATGGTTAGGCTTTTAGATAAAACAGATTCAAAGAGAAGTATCTATCAACAGTTCTTTGAAAGAGAATGAAAATAAAACTATCAACTGAATTAACGTCGTGTTACCAAAAGATTAAAGGTTACTTTTATTTAGGTATTTATAAACTGACTATAGGGTTGCCAATCGTCGGAGTTTTCCGAATAGATGACCAGGATAAAGAGATCACATCAAAGAAATTTATCTAAATAACAACATTGCAATTTGCTAACAAAATAGCGATAATACTTTTTATGCGAATTGTTTCTTAGCCCAAATTGGGCTATTAACCTAGTCCATCGCCCATACTATCCAACATGTTAGAAAGGATACAATCCCTTTGTCGGTTTTTACGACACGCTTGAAAAAAGCAGATGCAAGTGTTTTATTTTTTTCGCTGTCAGTCCAATCATAGAAGTGGGTGAGCCAACACTAAACAACAACAAAAGTAAACTTGATACGCAGCCCTAGCTGAGTATCATCTTTTTAAATAAAGTTTATATCTCTCAAGGGATTAGGTATATTTTTAAACGTTTAGTTTGTTCGAGATATCGTTTAGGTATTTTTTAATGTTTGTAGAGACAGATAGTATTAGTAGGCGTGGTAGCCCAGTTGGTTGAACGCTTGTCTCTCACTTTGAGGACGCAGGTTCGAACCCAGCACAGGCCTAAACCAGTGATTGACAACTTTGCTTTCGAATTCATGTTTGGATCATAAATGATTATCACGTGCTCAGCGGTGAAGGAAAAACATCGTGAGGTAACCCACATTCGCGAGAAATGAATTTTCGGAGGTATGTGACCTAACCTGTATTGGGATGGTTTTCCCTTCGCGGGTTGGAAGGTCAGACAGGCAGTCGCTTCTGTAAAAAACCGGCCGTGTCAAATCTTCAGGTTAGGTAAGCGGACCCTGTGAAAAACGGGATGATGCTAGGGGGATGATGAGAGCCAGTTATAACAGCAGAAGTTCGTCATGTACTTAATTAAATTCTTCTTGTCTTGTAAAAATGTGAACTGTTTTCGGTAATCCGTGACAAACCTGGGGCCTTAGCCGATTTGCAAATGATTATGACAATCGCAGCCAACCCGCAGCGGAGCAGCGTAGTGGAATATGCTCCATACCCCCTATGGTTGATTGAGGGGAGGCTTGTGCCCAGCAGTGGGACGTGTATAGGCTGTTTATGTGATGACAATCGATTGGTGATAATGTCATGGCTAAAGCCCCAAATGAATGGTTTGGTCGAAATTCGTTCAGTCCTTATTTTGGTTGACTTACCACATAAAAAACAATACAATCGATTTTTAAGTATAGTTAGTTACAGCAATACCTACAGTAAAAAAAATACGCATATGAAAACTATTTGTTTCTAGCTAGGACGATGGCAAGAAATATAATAAAATCTGATTTCCTTTGCCTTGTACACTTTTGAAGCGGTTAAAAGCATACAACTCCACAAAATGCGTAATCCCCAACACAACAAAACGGTTAACTCATTCGAACAAACGAAAAGACAAATAAAAAAACCCGCATGTTAAAATTCCTTCATTACTACACCAATTGAAGAGGTTAACGAACCCAAGGGATGAAGTTTTAATCGATATCAATCGAATCAACAGCTCACGATTCAAGAAGACAGATTTATCGATACTCATTTGTTGATCTTTTTTTAACAACATGCTGAATGGATGTTTCGTTTTTAAAAAGAAATTCGAGTTTGCCGCTTTTTTTATCTGTTAAGTTTTTTTCATTACTTTTTAATTCTTTATACCTGTTTTGCGGCCAGTTATTTAATGTTTATGATAATTTCATAGACTTATAATGGATAATTTAAATATTTCTATGTAGGAAAAATAAATAGCTGTATGATTTATGCATTGAGAATGTCTCTATATTTAACTGGTTAAATACTTATCAGTTATGTCAACGTATATTATTAATGTCTCATTAAAAGAAATGAACCTACTTATTTTTTAGAAATTTTGAATATTTATTTCTTTATATACATTTTTGTTGATAATTACTAAACTTTTTCACGTAGCAATTGAACTAAAAATATATTTTTCCGCGCAAAGAAGTTTTTTAACCGAGACGTTTTCAGTTTTGAGGTTAGATTTAAAATGGCGGCATTCTTTCGTTCTATTTTCGCGCCATATTGAGTGCATTGACCTCGGGGAGCGTATACGATACAAGAGTCTGTGCGTTTGCGCTTTAGTTTTGCATACCTAGTAAATTGACCGGCTGTTGCATATTTCATTAAGCTTTTAGATAACATTGGACTGTAGATCTGTTGTTACCTATTTACATGGATTCTATCTTGATTGGTATAGCGGAATCTGATGATTGTATAGATCTTCCGTTGATGGTATTTTCTGGGTAACTTCTCTCCTTCTATCGTGTGGGTTGTGAGGTGGATTACCAACCCCATCAACCCTGGTGTCGGGGTTACTATTGAGCCGCCAAAGGCCTCTAACATGCTTCATGTACCTACCATAGTCTTGTATACCACCTATGTAAAACAGTGACTTGCAATAAATCATTATGTTTACGATAACGTCAATGTGTAGTGTCTGTGTAATACGAGGTGTTTTGTATGAAGTGTCCGCGGTATCATTAGTATTATTCCTTATTCTATGTTAAAGTTACGCGCCGCAGCGCTCTACCTACTTTTTAAAAGTCGGTTAAGATCACAAATCGAGTCCAGATTACTCATAAGCCCCAGCCAACTGTTCTGCAGATGTTTTGCGATTATTTTTAGTATAATTCGATTTCATAGTCTGTTTCAGCTATGGTAAGCTTTCGCATATTGGGAGTCAAGGCTACATTAATTGCTATTTGGAGACAAACGGTTTTTGTTATGGGAAATGACGTATAGCGCCATCTATCGGTTTTGTTTAGAAGTTTATACATTACGTTATCCCGCGAATATAATCCCTAAGTAAGTAAGATAGAGGACCTCGGTGGCGCAGCGGTAAACGCGCTCGGTCTGCGATTGTTGAAGTTAAGCAACTTTCGCAAAGGCCGGTCATTGGATGGGACCAAAAAAAAGTTTTCATCTCGAGCTCCTCCGTGCTTCGGAAGGCACGTTAAGCCGTTGGTCCCGGCTGAATTAGCAGTCGTTAATAACCACCAATCCGCACTGGGCCCGCGTGGTGGTTTAAGGCCCGATCTCCCTATCCATCCATAGGGAAGGCCCGTGCTCCAGCAGTGGGGACGTTAAGGGGTGATGATGATGAAGTAAGATGATCCGTGCTACGGAAGGCACGTTCAGCCGTTGGTCCCGGTTACTACTTACTGATGTGAGTAAGTAGTCGTTACATGAGCCATGTCAGGGGCCTATGGCGGCTCAATAATAACCCTGACACCAGGGTTGATGAGGTTGGTAATCCACCTCACAACCCACACGATAGAAGAAGAAGAAGAATCTCTAATGCAATGAGAGGAGAGTCACAAATCATCAGACAGAAGCACACACAATGACTAGTTCAGTACAACAGGCTAAATTCCAACTAGTCAATTCAGTCACTTTTTACTAAACGTCAAAACACGAAATAACAATATAGGAGCCAGGGTGGGGATATAAGTAATACTAATATAAGTAATACTGGCTCTTGAACACAAACATTACATCTATAAACTGAATTGAGTACTTAATTTCAAGTAATTTATATGCTAATTTAGCATCTGTAGACCTCAGGTCTAGTACGTAACCGCTGGTTCTTAGAACGTCTTAGGTCCTAGGACATCAACCAACTGACCAGGTAGTACCTGTCCTTATTTGCATATTTATACAGGGTGTTAGTGACATCGTAACGAATACTAAGGGGAATGACTCAGACCATGATTCTAAATAAATATCAAATGGAATTTTCTGACGGAAATGTGATGAAAATATTAGTAATTTTTAAAATTATTTTCAGTTCTATACTTTTGCGACGGAAAAATCCACTTGATATCAACTCAAAATTTTCGTTGCGATGTCACTAACACTCTGTATAATACTAATGGACTTAATGTATGTTTGTTTGGTCACGTCAATATCGATAGAAGTGGAAGAATCGAAAAAGGAAGGTAAGAATAAAAATATGAAAAAATACACATATAATATATATGGAATACATATATGCGCAAATGTCAAATTGCAATATTGCTTTTTCATATTATGAATTTCTTCGATGTCGCCTTTTTAACCCCCCCGTTTCTAATGGGTTATAGAAGTATAAGACAAAATAAATCTGTAAGTATCCAGTATGAAGTGAGTCGATATTGAAGCGTTGGTATCAAGTAGTTAGTTATTGCTTATTGGAAGCCCTTCACTGCTCACTTCCTAGAAATAGGAGCTATTTGAATACACCAAGAGCTTTATACAAAGAACAAAGTTATCAAAAGTTGCTTACCAGTTAATTGCTTGTAATGAATACCTTGTCTAAAACCTAAATAAATACCTACATAAAAAAGATGAATATGATGCGATTGTTGATGAATGTCATATTTAATTAAAATATATACGTCTGATATAAATGGGTATGTATTTATATGTATGTATGTATTTATATTTATATATTTCTATTTTATTTATTTATTTTACTTTTATTTGGTTTTTTTTTATTTATTTATTTATAGTATTTATTATTTTTTACAAGATGTTGCACTGTCCCGCACCAAATTGTAATAATGTTTCCTATCCACTGGTTGCCTGGAAGAAATTGCTGCTTAGCAATAAGGCCGCCAGATTGTACTGTATCTATCATCATCTGTGTTAATTTGTTTTGTATGGTGTGTGCAATAAAGTATATTTGATTTGAATTGATGAATATTTTGTTACCTAATAGGCTACTTGGCAACCAAGTCAAATGAGATACTATTTACGAAACGTCAAAACGTAAGTTTTCCTCAGAGTTTGTATGGAAATACCATGGTATAAGAATACCAGGTAAGCTCAAAATTGACAGCTAGCATTTTTTTTTTGTTTTGGTTTTCCCCGAAGGGTAAGGCAAAGGGAACTATGTCCATACAGCCATGTCTGACGTATTTTTTTCTTGATGATTAATGAAATGATGAAAGGTGATGATGATG
This sequence comes from Pectinophora gossypiella, assembly GCF_024362695.1. NCBI lineage: Eukaryota > Metazoa > Arthropoda > Insecta > Lepidoptera > Gelechiidae > Pectinophora > Pectinophora gossypiella. The sequence continues at coordinate 2,485,411 of NC_065428.1, read as the reverse complement.
AAACCTAAGCCCCCACCCTCGGAGTAGACTCCTACTCCGAACCCCAAACGAATTAACTCAAAAGTCCGCATAAACTTTTGAGTTATGAAGCGGCTTCCCGGCACGAAGCGAAAATAGGCAGATACACTTTGTTTATTGAATACTCCAATATAATAACACTCGCGAATGTCTTCCGACTAACTTAATGCGATCATTAACCACAAAACACCACTTCGTATTAATTATTTAGATTACTCAATGAAGAAAGCAACTGTCCCGTTCCCGTTTCCCGCCGAAAAGCCCAGGTAAGCTCAAAATTGACAGCTAGCATTTTCTAGGTTAGCCCAGCTGACGTCATCCGACCCTGCGTTGCCATTTCATAAAAAAATAATTACCCACGTCCAATAGTTTTAATTTACTTTGAAAGGAAACTTTGTACTTTTAATAAAATATTATCGTAGTTTTAATGATTTTTGTATACGTGACAAATATTAGTAATTAAATACATTAATCAGTAATTCACTTAATTTTCAATAATAAAATTTGCGTCCTTGGAATGTTGGAGGTAACAATGGAATGGTAACACTTATGGCATCAATGGGCTAGCAATGGTGGCTTGTCATAGGATTGACCATACCTGGGGCCTGTTTAATAAAACTTACAATTGTAAATTACAATGACAATTAAATGTTCATTGCGGAGTGTGTGTTCACGAATATTTTGCAGTTTCATATTAGCTACGTAATGAACACCAAATTGTCGTTGTAATTTACAATTGTAAGTTTTATTAAACAGGCCCCTGGTCTTCTTATACCATGGGAAATACTGTCCTGTGACGTCATCAATGCATGCTGTCAAACGTCGTAGGTACTCATTGTTACTTAATTCATAAATAAAATTCGAAAATAAGTCGAAAAGTAAAATGAGATTGATTTTTGATCATCTTAGACTGGCTACTATTTCTCGATTAGCATTTTATAATTTATCTTTGACCCAGTCAAATACTCTATTATCGCGGTTGGCATATCCCCATTTAAACGCGGTAAGAACCCGTTATTATGTGCTTTAATTATGGAAGAAATTGATTCATAGCAATAAGTCTGCGCGCAAAATCCAGGATGTTTTAAACAAAGGCCCGGTCAAGAGTCTCTAAACCGTCTCCAACTCTAAACCGTCGAGCATGCATGAAGTCTTTGATGAAAGTGGACGAAGCGAAAGTGGTATGCCAATTTTTTTTTACTCCCAAGGGAGCGAAGAAATACTTATGTAATTGATTTAAATACCTATGATGCAGTATGAACATAAATAGACCTTATTTATTTCCGATCTAACGCGTTATTGAACCTTGATAACCTACTAGATATAAGTACATGTTAATATCATGTTACACTGTAATGTATTTCAAAACATACGTACTTACTTACTCGATAATTCGTGCTAATTAAGTAAGTTATTTCTCTATGAGTAGTAACAAACATAAGAAATCTATACTAATATTATTAAGAAAGAATTGTACTTTTGTTCGTATTGAATAAACTCAAAAACTGACCGCGAAGCCGGATCGTGCGGCTAGTTATAATATGCTAATCTAGAAATAGAAGCCAGTCTCACCTAATCAAAAATCTCATATTTCTTTTTGACTTATTATCGAATTTAAATTACGAATTCAGTAACAATGAGTACGATGCCTGTTTTCATTGATGACGTCACTAGAACAGTATTTCGATTATATTTTACCTCATACTTATAATTTTGTATAGTACAACATTTTCGTGTCGACTTTCGAAATAAAATCTCATTTTTAAAGACTAAGTTTTATAATAGCCCAGTGAAGCTAAAGAGTAGCTATTTTGAAACATAAATGTTAATGTCTGACTACAAAACAGTTGACAAAACCAAATTAATCGAATCTCAAGCTTCCAAGCCGTTCAGACTGGGTTTAAAAACATAACTTTTGATTACGCACAAACGGCTTAAACCAAACACAGGACAATGGAACTCTACTTTTATTTTCCAACTCGTGATTCTTTCGACTTAACAGCTTTATAATCCTACATGACCTATGCTCTCTCTTTCTTGCTAAAGGTCATTTATATAAGAAAGAAAGGGATAGGGAAAGGTATAATTTCTGTAGTACAGTGTTCATTCACATAGAGACTTACTGCACCGCATTCTGGTGTAGTGATGTACTTTAAGGGCGTTATTGATGTCGATAAAAAGTAAAAATATTCTAAACTCAAAGTTTTATTTAAATTAATTTCGACGCTCGCCGGTTTAGAATACTCTTTACCAGGCCTTTCTTCAAAACAATCTGAATTTAATCGCGTTATATACATAGCGTACGCTAGTGAAGGAAAACATCATGAGGAAACTCACGTACCCGAGAAATGCGATTCGTATGTGACCTAACCAGTATTGGGCTGGTTTTCCCTTCGCGGGTTGGAAGGTCAGACAGGCAGTCGCTTTTGTAAAAAACCGGACCTGTCAAATCGTCAGATTAAGTAGGTAAACGGACCCTGCGAAAACTGGTTAACGCTAGGGAGATTAAATCAGAAATCAGAATCATTTATTCAACGTAATTATCATGGATATTGAATTTTGAATTTACGTTATTTCGCAAGGTGTCATGGATGATGATGATGATGATGATGTACGCCTAGGCCTTCCTCTTCCGACTCACACCACATACATAATTTTTTTTTGCAAGTCTACTTTCGTTCATTCTCTCTACATTTCCAAACTATCTAAGCATCCTCTATTCTCGTCACTACAATATTAGTTCTATTTTTTTTTTAAACCGAGACTCATTTCATCGACAACAGCGTCCCATCACTACCCCATTCGGGATAACGAACCGGTTCCCCACTCGAATTGGCACACGCGTCGTTTTTGTCTGCCTCTTGGCTGGGATATAGTTCAGTGATGTAAAACTTCAGCCATATAGGGTTTTCATTCATAAGAGCATCTCTTGATTGATGTTATACATAATAGACCATAAACAAAACAGTTACAGAACAAAAATATGAAACAAAAACAAAAATAAAATTAAATAAAACTAAAACAAATAAACAAAACTCAAAATAAAATAAATTATGAACAATTAACACTTAAACTTAACCTTAATTAAAAAGCCAACCTCGAAGCGTACCTGGTGCAAATGTACCCATAATGCTGGCTGCGTAATAGACTAGTTTCCAATTAGTCAAATCAGTTACTTTTTACTTAACGTCAAAACACAAAATTACTGGTTATAATGTAGGGTCAAGGTCATTATTGAGCCGCCAAGGGCCCCTGACATAGCCCATGTAACGACTACTTACATACACCAATAAGCAGTCTCTCTCTAATGGATTCTGGTAGGGCTCTAGCTAGAACATCACCGATTGAGAAATTGGTCGGTGTACTGCGGAACGGAAGGCGATTGGGGCAACCACCGATCTACACGCCCTATCTATGGAGTATTGAAGGCGATTACCCCATTGGCAAGAGCGCAGCTCTTAAATAATGACAGAGAGAAGCAGTAGCCGGGACTAAAGGTTTAACGTGCCTTCCGACGCACGGATCATCTTAGTTTCGGACGATCAGGTGATCAGCCTGTAACGTCCTAACCAAACTAGGGATCGGAATCCCAACGGGATTCAAACCTGGGGTCTCCGGATCGTGAGCCGAAGCGCTCATCCACTGGGCCACGGAGGCCGTTAGACATTAAAGTTAGAGAAAGATAGACATTATGGCTGCGTAGGTGAGAGTGTTACATCTCATGTGTTTGTAAAGGATTTCGGATGTTTTTAACAAAGCGTATCTTGTGTTTTATGGCTGCTTTATCAAGATAACAGTGTTTTCTGATTTGAGATAAAAGTAGAAGGTTTTTGTGTACGGGGTATTGCGTAGTTTCAGTTTTAGAGGCCATTGAGAAAGATATTTGAAAGAGCCTTGTCTTGTCTTCTATCGTGTGGGTTGTGAGGTGGATTACCAACCTCATCAACCCTGGCATACCTGACAACCCTGGCAACCCTTTTTGTCTTGCATTGACAAACTATCTTGGGTGAATTTAGCAAATTTTTTATTTTGCCTCAAATTGCATAAACTTGGCTGGAAATGAAACCCATCTTAAACTGATACGGTTATAAATTATAAAGTATTATTGACTCAACCCTCTTCAGATGGAATTTTGACTCTTATTTTATTTAGTTTTAGAGTCACTGACTAATTTAAGAGCCACGCTGTTGTCGGTGTAGCATTCTCCATTCTTGTCTATCAAAAGCCAATTCCTTCACTTCCTTATAAGACGCGACGTTCGCCTTCTCTTTAATCTGTTCTATGTAAGCTCTTCTTGGTCTTCCCGTTCCTCTCTTTCCTTGTAGCTTCCCTTCATTAAAGTAATAAACTATGTATTGTTTTGTAAGGATAAAAAAATCCATCGCGTTTTCTAGTTTCTCAGATAACAGTAAAAGCCTCGTGATTTTTGGTTTAGCCATGAGGATTATGAAAGAAGGAGATAGCTGCCTAATCCCTTAATCCCTCCAAACAGTTGTGACGTCACAAACCAGAAACGCTTGCATCATTTATCTTTCTATTGACATGTGGAGATAGGAGGCATTTTTTAGATGTGACGTCATCAGTCTTAAGATTTTGTATCTGTAGTTATTTTAAAAAGTTTTTTCGATTGAATCTTCTTCTATAGTATGGGTTGTGAGGTGAATTACCAACCTCATCAACCCTGGTGTCAGGGTTGTTATTGTGCCGCCAAAGGCCCCTGACATGGCTCATGTAACGAGTACTTACTTACAACAGGAAGTAGTAACCGGGACCAACGGCTTAACGTGCCTTCCGAAGCACGGATCATTTTACTTTTGGGACATAATGAAAGGGGTGATTCAGATCATTATTCTGATTTAATATCAAAAGTGGAATTTTCCCTCGCAAAAGTATAGAACAGAAAGTAATTTAAAAAGTCATGAATTTTGCGACGGAAAATTTCACTTGATATTAACTAAGAATCATGGTCTAAATCATCCCCATCATTAGTATTTGTTACGATGTCACTAACACCCTGTAGATAGTGTTTAGCAAATTCTTACAATATACTTGTAAAACGTGTACAAGAATCCAATAACAATTACAAAACCTAATAAATTATTTATCACGTGAAATCGACCCAATGTTTGAACGAAAAAACACTTTTTAACAGTATTGGTAAGAAAGAAATGGAAGATACATTTAGGGACATGTTGGAAAGGGACAGCTATATTTTTTTCGGGATGGTCGAACAAGTTTGCAAATGTAGTGATGTGTAATAAAGATTAATTGAGCAATTTTATCGATACTCGGAATTTAGTGTCAAGTTTTGCCGCATCATAATTTGAGATCATTTAATTTTATTCACATCATCACTAATTTAAGAGCTATTGATGTAAGTGTTTAATTGTTACATGAGCCATATCAGGGGCCTTTGGCGGCTCAATCATAACCAGGGTTGATGAGGTTGGTATTCCTCCTCACAATCCACACGATAAGAAGAAGACTATCTAGAACTTAGATCATGCTGTTACGTCAGATAACATACGATCCCGACGACCCGATTACTCTAGCCATAGAGCAGCCAATCAGCTCGCGACACCAAACACTTCAGAACCCCGATACCGACCCCGCTGGCGTGGTCGACGATTTCCCTCATTCAGCGCTTATCGCTATCGACTCACGAGGGTCGATTAATCCTTTCAATATTCTTCCTCTCAGACGACGCCCTGAGCCGAGGTTCGCGCCCAACTGGGCACCCTCAGGCCTGTTGTCTTAAACGTTGTACCGGGTGAGAGCCTTCAGCGCTCCCCATTTGTCCGGTCAAGTAGTTAATGCCATCTGCGGCAAATCTAAAACAAGTCACGTCAAAAAAAAAAGTCAGCTAACTGCGCAAAGGTATTCTCTTCTACCCCGGAAGAAGTACAGAATGACATCATGATTTAAATTGCAATGATGGAATTAAATCCATAAGAATGTTACTCATGACTCGACTCGACTCATGACCACATATGAGCAAATTCTATTAAGACAATATTTTTTTATACATTACATTATGGACCTATCCTTGAACAAATGGTCAAAGAGTACTCGAGGGAATCAATATTATGATAGGGCACGTGCATTTTATTATGATTAAATTGCAAAATGCAAAAGTACTATTGTTTATGACTGAATTTTTCACATCATTTTATTTATTTATTTTTTTGTTTATTATTATTAAGCCTTAACAGCCTCCTTGGTCTAGTAGTTAGAGCGTTAGGCTCACGATCTGGAGGTCCGGGTTCGATTCCCGATGGGGACATTGTCGAAATCACTTTGTGAGACTGTCCTTTGTTTGGTAAGGACTTTTCAGGCTTGAATCACCTGATTGTCCGAAAAAGTAAGATGATTCCGTGCTTCAGAGGGCACGTTAAGCCGTTGGTCCGGGCTATTAGCCGTAAAAACACCTCCACCAACCCGCAGTGGAGCAGCGTGGTGGAGTATGCTCCATACCCCCTCCGGTTGATTGAGGGGAGGCCTGTGCCCAGCAGTGGGACGTATATAGGCTGTTTATGTTTTATGTATTATTAAGCCTTAAGTAACACTACTATAAATGCAATGTCCTGCAAAATTGCATAAGCAATTTGACTGCAGGATCAGAGTCTCACTAAGACATAGTTAAATTACAAAAAATAAGAAATAGGTACCTGCTAAATCAAATCTAATAAATATTTTTTTAATTTATTTTTTAACATTTTTGGCTCATTTTTAATGTTCTCAGGCAAGCTATGCGCTTACTTAGGGTCCTATCCCCATAATAATGTACACTCTCGAAACAACCAGTTTGCCTGAGGCCATTGATCTAGTATTATACTTATTATCTATTTTATTAATATCTCCCATTAGGTTAAGTAGAGACTATGGAATTACATTCGCTTCGATCCTGACACTTCTCTTGCTTCCTCCACGTTCATCAATCGTTTCAAATATGCGTGTTGGCAACATCAAAGTCTATAATAATATATTTTACTGTAATATTTTTGCTATGGCAATATTTACAGGACTTACTCCACGGACTTTGCCGACGAGGCATGTTTTTTCGTTTCTTCCTAATTGTGTAAATCTTCTTCTTTGCGAGTCGATGGCGATCGATTTTTGCTGACCAATAATTGGCCACGTTTACAGCATTGTCAGTGGCTTCGTAAAGGTCTTTAATAGTGAGGTACTAAACCATTGGGCATTGTGTAAATAATTTCCTACTTTTTAATTTAATACAGCCCACTTAACATCTCGAAGACCCTGACACCAGGGTTGATGAGGTTGGTATTCCACCTCACAACCCACACGATAAGAAGAAGATCTCGAAGAGTTTTTATTTACCGGAGCAACCATCGCCTCCAACAATGCGCGCCGGTTCAGAGTAGATCGTACTGAACCTTTTCTAAGGACATTTTTTTTCAAATTTATTTACTTAATTAAACTTTGAGTATACAGTTTCGACGCGTAGCATCGCTAAACCAGGAATGGTTTGTCTCGATGCTAGGTTTCCTGGCATCAATCAGTTTATACAACGTTCAAAAACATTATACACATCAAGAACAATTAAAGTACAGAACATACTAAAATAAAAATAATGTTGTGGGTAGTAGAACATTGCAGCTCACCCGGTAGATACGGCAGTACATCGCTCTTACCTATGTTTACCGTGTGCCCCTCCTCGATACTCCAAACAATACACCAGTCCCTTATCTCCAATTTGGTCAATGTACGTCCTTCTCACACAACAGCCTCCGTGGTCTAGTGGTAAGAGCGTTAGGCTCACGATCTGGAGGTCCGGGTTCGATTCCCGATGGGGACATTGTCGAAATCACTTTGTGAGACTGTCCTTTGTTTGGTAAGGACTTTTCAGGCTTGAATCACCGAAATGATTTTCCGAAAAAGTAAGTTGATTCCGTGCTTCGTGTTAAGCCGTTGGTCCCGGCTATTGGCCGTAAAAACACCTCCACCAACCCGCAGTGGAGCAGCGTGGTGGAGTATGCTCCATACCCTCTCCGGTTGATTGAGGGAAGGCCTGTGCCCAGCAGTGGGACGTATATAGGCTATTTATGTTATGTACGTCCTTCTAGGTCTTTCTCTACCAGCCCTACCAATAAACTTCACCTTATATACCGCTTTTGTAATCCTACAAAATTTAACAAATTTAATTACATTATTTATTTACATTATTTATTATTTATATTACATTATTATGAGGGTTAAAAAGTCCAAAGGTCAAATAGCAATATTGCTTTTTTATGTACTGTAACAATGTGTCCTTCCTCCCCCCCCAAACCACTTGTACCGGTCGGTTCATCATATCCATCATAGGATATGCACACCCGGACACTTCATACAAAACACCTCGTTTTCCACAGACACTACACGTTGACGTTATTGTACACGCGCTTCTATGTGTGTGACGTCTGACGCCAAACAATTGAAGACTAAAGTAAGACCGAGGGGGGTGAGGTAAACTTAGCTCAGACGCTGGTAGGAAGCGGAGAGTCGCCGTTCTATACTATTATTCCTTATTCTTTGTCAAAAGTGTCAGCAACTTGTCTTGTCACTGCTTGTGGCTCTCCCCACACCATTAGGGATGCCGGCCGTGAATATACGTATGTGCGTTATATTTTTATTGTCCTGTCGAAGTGCAGTTAACTGCATTGAACTAATGACAGTTGCGACGTCAAAATTGACGCCTGATCGAGCCTTGCGCGTGAGTTGACTCACCCAAGATGATGGGAGTCAATTGAAAAGCTGAGTCGCGTCATGACTCGGCAGTGACATTGCAAGATAAGGGAGTGAGCGGGGAACTAAATAAGGCAGGATAACGCTGACAAAGGTCAGACTAGATAAGTACCTAGGTTAAGTAAAGACATTGCTTTGTTCATAGAATAAAGTTTATTCAGTAAACAATATTAACCGGAGGTGGTATGGATCACACTCCAGTGTGGCAGTGTGGTTGGTGGATGCGTTTTGCGTTAGTAGCCTGGGATCAACGACTTAACTTGCCTTCCGAAGCACGGAATCGTTTTACGTTTTCAGATAATCAGATGATTTAGCCTGTAATATGAAACAGGTGACATTCTCTCAAAGTGATATCGACTTTATTCCCATCGGGAATCAAACTCCGACCTCCAGATCGTTAGCTCAACGCGTCTGCTTCATTTTCCCATAAATACACATTGTTGAGTAGGTACATCTATTTATGGTTATTCTTCTTCTTTTCGTCTCGAAGGTCGAAATTATGAAAGCTAATCGCCGTTCGGGGAGTCGCTGTCAACGCCATAATTCTACCAATGATGCGTAACGTAACGTAATACCATTCAATTTAAGATTTCCTGTACATCTCTCTCTCTATTTATTTAAGAGCTGCGCTCTTGTCGGTGGAGTAATCGCCTCCATTTTCATTACTCCATCGCCTTCCGTACCGCAGTACACCGACTAATTTCTCAATCGGTGATGTTCTAGCTAGAGCCCTACCAGAATCCATTTCCTCGGCCTCCAATCAGTACTGATACCGCTGCTGCCCGGCATCAGGGGTGCGCTTTTGAAGTAGCGGCGCCTGCTCGCTACGTCACAAGATCGTTATAGAACCTAAGTAGCATTTTATAGGTTAGCCCCTCCCAGTGAGCTGCCCACTACATTCTGCTAATCCTGTTGCTGGTTCCTGTACAAAGGAAAAGAAAATTGTTATGAATACGCTTGAAGTTCATGCATTGGACAACGCCCGAGCAAGTCACGCAGTCATATTGAAAGTTAAATAGTTTGAATAAGAGTGCATCAAGTTACACGGAGTGATGTGGAGCCGCCTCGAATGCAGGAGTGTTCTTTTTCGACGTGACTCATTGTAGATTTAACGTAGAACCCTTGCGGATACGGGTGAAGACCTCAACGGTTACAGAGGCGGAGATGGGAGCCATCGCTACGGCAATGCAGGACGGAAGGGGCAAGTCACAGGGACTGTAACCTGGAACCTGACAGAGGGCAGCAGTAACTGTGCTGTCAGTACTATTCAGAAAAAAAGAAAGCCTCCCATTATACAGATAATAAGTTGTTTGTTTCCTTTTGGTGGTTGCCTGGAAGAAATTGCCCTAGAGCAATAAACCTGCCGAAATTGTACTGTCTTCGTGTATTATGTGTGATTGTTGAAATTTAGTTCTGCGCAATAAAGTATATTTGATTTGATTTGATAATCTATAAATTGAGAATTATGCATCATTTTTAAATTTCAATCTTTATACTGCCCAAGTTAATGGAAAAATTTAAAATAATATGTATTCCCTTCGCTTATATACAGACATAAAGGAAAACAAAGGAAATATAAAGGTAATTTATACCTAGAATGTGGTTACAATCACAATTGTAAATAACACATCAATTAATAAATAATGCATACTTTGTAAAGTGAGTCACATACATACATACTATGAAGGTACGCGTGTTACAAACTTGAAGAGATACCTACCATTGAAATGTCCCTACCGGGATTCGAACCTGGGACCTCCGGATTCCCTTCATCATCATCATCATTTACTTCATCATCATCTCCCTATGCCCCCCCTAAACAAACACCCGTTGAGGCCCTTTTCATAGAACACATTATTAAATAGCATAGCAATTTTCATCATCTCATATCGACAAGGGGGGCGCTAAAATCCTTCAGATTACTTATGTCAAAATATGATTTGTGAGTTTTCCTAAGCACAGGTGACTGCTATTAAAACAGAAAACATACAAAAACTGTTTAGAATTTTGAAAAAGCATCAATTTTGGTACAATTAATAATAAGAGTGATTAACAAGTTAGATAGGTATACTGAACATTACTATAAGTACTATTCATAGGCGGAAGACAGGAGTCCTATAGTGCGGCTTTGTAATAGACTACTCTGGGCGCCATCCCACTCGGGTCAGACAGAGTACTGCAGGGCGGAAGGCAAGAGGGAAACCGCTGCTCTATTTTTCCTTAAAAAGTAGCATGGAGAATGCTACACCGACAAGAGTGTGACTCTTAAAAAAGTGATGTAACTGACCATTAAATATACTTACTTACTCATTTATATAAAAGACACGTCCGTGAAAACGAATCAAGTACCCCTAAAAGTAAATCTTGTGACTTGGCTAGACTAACTTTTTATCTAGATTTAGGCTCAATACAGACAGAGGCAGTTTGAGCCGTGGTAACTAACAATCTCTCCCCGGTACCGACCCCGCAGGCATGGTCGACGATACCACACAGCGCTTATCGCTATCTTTCAAAATCTGAGACTCCGAATCAAGGTTAACGCCAAACTTAGCACCCTCAGGTCGGTCGTCTTAAGCTTTTGTACTGGGTGAGAGCCCTCAGAGCTCCCCATGTGTCTGGCCAAGTAGTTAATGCCTTCAATCATGTGTAAGTCACGTTAAAAACCTCCGGAACGTTCATATTCATAATTCATAATCATTTATTCGCAATAAAAATGGTATTACAGTTTGCAGATGGTCAGCATTTAACATTTTAACATTTAACAGAAATATAATAATATAATATAATAGGTATAAATAAATAGAAAAAAAATTATAATTTAAATGTCAACCATTAGGTACATTAATTAAGAAATAATAATAAAATGATTTCCAATGTCATTACTTATACAAATTGCACGTCACAAAAAAACAAACAATACACAAAAAAGTGAAAAAGAAAAAAAAAATAATGACACGAAACATCCAACGATTCATTCGATCGTTCTCTACAGCGTCTGTGTGTAGGGATCTTTAAGTCATAAATAACAGTTACAAGACAGGCAGACATAAATATTCAGATAATACTGTCCCTTTTGCCTATATACGGTCTGGAACCTAGATAGATAGTCACGATTCAGCCTAGGTTAGTCTAAACGAATACATAAAGTTTTATCGCAAGACCTTTTATAGAAGTGAAACCGATTTTCTTCATAATTTTAATTCACTCCCAAGTCTTCTGTAGGAAGTTTCTGTTGTAAAAACTCTTTATTAATTGCCTGGAAGAAATTGCTCTAGAGCAATAAGGCCAAATTGTACTCATACTATATTAATGCGTTATGTCTGATTGTTGAAATTTAGTTCTGTGCAATAAAGTATATAATATGATTGAAGCAGTCGCCGTATCCGAAATCGGCTGGATCACATCATCATCATCATGATTGTTTGATTGATTGATTGATTGATTGATTAATAAGGGCACTGGCTGCTTTTGATATGACGTTTGTAAAGTCAATTATAATGGAGTAAAATGTTTACGAGACATTGCAACACTGGCAATTTAAAAAATAGGATTGGAAAGAAAAATGTTTGGAGGCGGGAGATTGCTCTTTGTTTTGTGGTTTTTTTTCGGTAGACCTGGATTTGGGAGGAGATAGACGTGGAAAATAAGGCCACTCGCCGTAGCGAGGGTCGCCGTTCGGGAAGTCGCTGTCAACGCTACAATTCTAATTTTCACATTACATTGCTTATAGTACATTATATTGCTCATGACTGTACTCAACTTTTTAACAAACCTTTTTGGTGATTATTTGTGATTGAACGAAAATTAGAATTGTAGCGTTCAATTCTAATTTTCGTTCTTATAGAATTATAAAAATTGTATTATAATGCTGATAAGCGTTTGATTCTAAAAGTGGAGGAAAATAATATTTGTTATAAATTATATTTAATTTAATATTTACAACATATTTTTATTTTATTTATTTTTTATATTTATTAATTTTTTTTTTATTTATTACTTAATTAAAATTAGAATTAAACTTTTAATTATATAGAACAACTTACCTCTTTCTTTATATTTTAAATAATACATTGTTATCGAATTTCTATTTTTATTTATATGAGGCTTCAAATTGTTAACTGGTTCCCCAAGAGACAGGCACCCGCCTAGTTGGGGGACCTTTGTCCAATTTTCAATATTAAATTATTAGTTTATATGAGCACATAATTCTAGTAGTAAATGATTCTATACGTATGTATTTATTTTTTTGTGCAAAAATGATTATTATTTATTATTATTATAAAATGAAAGAAGATGAGTTTTTTTTAATTTCAGAAGCGGGATTCGAACCAACGCCCACAAACGTTTATCTAATTGTTTTTTTTTTTTAAATTGTTCCATTTTTCACTCTTATACATAATAGGTAGAGTCACGAGCATTAATATGTATACACTTTGGTACCATGTCACATTAACTTTTTTGATAAATTGAACTGTAAGTCTCACTAAATGTCAAATATGTTAGTGCGACATAGTCCTAAAGTGGGTACATTATATTGCTCATGACTGTACTATCTGCCTAAAGGCTAGGTAATAAAGCTCTTTATCATAACGTTTGCGTCTTTTTTCTGCAGTTTCTTTTGGAAATAAGTTGTACTTACCTTTATTTGTTATAACACAACACAGCGTTACGACTATATTGCAAATGGGGTAGGCAGAGGAACATCCATCGCAAGATAAACTAAGTACACCTCTTCGAGTTTTCTGTTAGGCCAGCCTGATAGGTGAGCCGTATCTCCGTCTATAATGGGCGAGCATTAACCAACTGTGTATAATTTGTTCACATTTATATCATAGAAAAAAGTATAGTATTAGTAGTAGCAGTATTATTTTAACAATATTTATTTTCTGTTGCAGGTAAATCACAAGTAATCACCAAAAAGGTTTGTTGAAAAGTTGAGTACAGTCATGAGCAATATAATGCACCCACTTTAGGACTCTGTCGCACTAACATATTTGACATTTAGTGAGACTTACAGTTCAATTTGTCAAAAAAGTGAATGAGACATGGTACCAAAGTGTATACGTATGAATGCTCGTGACCGTATCTACTTTTCAGTGCATAGAGATACTTAAACATTCTCTAAGAACCTTCAGCCAGAATGAGCAAGGAATCTTTGCTTAGAAGAAGTTTCTTTTTAGCAATAAGGCCGCATATTTTACTAATTTTGTTCTATTTATGCAATAAACAGTTATTGTATAGTATTTAAACTATGGTAAGTTCTGCCCACCCCTTTAGGGATCACGGGGGTTTAGTTATCTATGTGTTCGAACGATAAAACTTGCGCCAATTGACATTAGAAGGCGGTATGAAAGCTCATAAACTTCAGCCCCATGACATCATACCCGAGCTAAATTCCTAGACAACCTATTTACTTAGGTCTCGAAACCCCCCGGCGAGACCTAAGTGGGTAACAGTGGGTAGTGAGGGGAATTTCCGTCGAATGTAGGTCAATTCAATTCGTAACACAGATACACAGGGTGTTAGTGACATCGTAACGAATACTGACGGGGATAATTCAGACCATGATTCTGAGTTGATATCAAGTGGAGTTTTCCGTCGCAAAATTCATGTTTTTTTAAATTATTTTCATTATTTTTACGATGGAAAATTCCACTTGATATTAACTCAGAATAATAAGCCGAATCATCCCTCTCAGTATTCGTTTTGATGTCACTTACACCCCGTACAAGTACATACAGGTAGCCATACAATCACGCAAGGGTGTTAGTGACACCGTAACGAATACTGAGCGGGATGATTCAGACCATGATTCTGAGTTGATATCAAGGGGAATTTCCTATAAATAATAATAATTATAAATAAAATATTATATTAAGGATTGTGTGATAGATAGTGTTCTTTTAATTTAGCTTTGAAAGAACAACTGATGGATGGATTCATCTAAAAAAGGACTGTTGTAATGTGACATTTGCGCATATAAAATAAGTGCGCAATGTCTACTAATGTCAAATACACTTCTCATCAAAAAAATCGAAACACCTTGCAAGTTTACGTTTTGTCAGGATTATCAGAAAAATGTGTACATTTAGGAATAAATGTTAAATGTCGTTTAATAGTGAGTAATATGAGCTTATCAAATCTTAATGTTAATGTTCTAAATTTAAATGAATTTTTCATAGGTTTCGTATTTTGTTAAATGAGTCATTTTTATTCCGTATGGAGTATAAAGGAAATGGATAAAACAACACACGTAAATGAAAAAAAAGCTAAAAAACGTTTATTTAATAACTTGTATTCCCTCCCCGAGCTCTAATTACTGCTTCCATACGGTTCTTCATCGATCGGATGAGAGTCACGATCACATGCTGTGGTATATTGTCCCATTCCTCTTGGATTGCATCTTGCAGCTGGCTAAGTGTTTCTGGGGCAGGATCTCTTGCTCGAATTCGTCTCTTTAATTCATCCCACAGATGTTCAATGGGATTCATGTCCGGGCTTCTTGCTGGCCATTCCATAATAGAGATATCGACTTCGTTAAGATAATCTCGTACGACGCCCGCGGTGTGAGCCCTAGCATTGTCGTGCATGAATATGAAGCCGTTGCCAATAAAATGTGCATAGGGCATCACATGAGGCTCGAGACACTCTTCGACGTACCGATGACAGTTTAGTGCAGGCAGACGTGGCCCAGACACGAAAGCAAGCTCTGTCTTACCGTCGGCGCTGATTCCTCCCCAAACCGTCCACGAACCGCCACCATAGCTGACCTTTTCTTCAATGCAGCATTGCAGTTGAAAAGCGTTAAGGCGTCGATTTCTTAAAGAAGTTGTTACAATAAATCGATCATCTCGCTCAGAAGTGACCCGATTCCTGCCAGATCCTGAACGGCGCGTGAACAAACCAGTCTCCCGATAACGTTTATAGACTCTATGAACAGATGACAGGCTTAGATGCAGTCTTGCAGCCACAACACGCTGACTAAGGCCAGAATCCAGCAATGCCACAACTTGGGCGGCTTCTGTGGGCGAAGTATCCATACGTTTTAGAAAAAAAACCTTTTTTCAGACGTCCTAAAGTCACAGTATTGAAATAAAAAACAAAAAGTTTAAGGATAGGCGCCAATTTTTAGTTTTTAAACGCTAAATGTACTCCAACCCTAAACACACATTTGTCTCAAAACAGTGATTCATTTCGTTTATAAGATAAACAAATGAAATTCTAATTTTGAATTTAGAATTTTCGCTTATTACTGTAATGGCCAAACTGCCAGCTATACATTTATATATTTTTTTTCATCGTATGAATTCTTTTTTGTGTTAAATTTGGACAGAAACAATGAAAACGGAAGTGTTTCGATTTTTTTGATGAGAAGTGTAGCAATACTGCTTTGATATGGACTTTTTAACCCCCCTCATTTTATTATTTTCTTAAGGGCCTGTTCTCACTAGCGATTTGTCCGACGATTTTTAAGCAAATTCACGGCGAAGCAAGACCGCGGCGTACACACGGCGACATCGCAGCGTGCACGCGGTAACATCGCCACGATATCGATGTCGCCGTGAAGTCGCTGAAAAATCGCCGGACAAATCGCTAGTGTGAACAGGCCCTTTTCGTTTCGTAATGAGACATAGGTATCTTCCTTCATTCTTGTTCTTATACTCATATGGAAGTCGGACAAGGAACCAAATATTGACAACACCAAAGGTCGTAATTGTGCAAATCTGTCCAAGGACAGAAACGCCCCAATTGGGCTGTCTTGCCCCACATTAGGGGCAAACGAGTTGACTATGGACAAATTTGGACAAGGGCTCGTTACTTTGTTAGTAGGAGAAATTGGGTTAGTGGCGGAAAGTTTTTAGGTGTTTAGATGTTGGAATGGGTAATTAGTCTATAATGTGTTGGCCAGATATCATGATATTGACATTACTATGCCCTTAAATGCATAAAAAACATTGCACTTATCGCTATCGACCCACTAGGGTCGATTAATTCTTTCAAATATTTTTCCTCTCAGACGACGCCCTGAGCCGAGGTTCGCGCCCAACTGGGCACCCTCAGGCCTGTTGTCTTAAACATTGTACCGGGTGAGAGCCTTCAGCGCTCCCCATTTGTCCAAGTAGTTAATGCCATCTGCGGCAAATCGACAATAAGTCACGTCAAAAAAAAAATCTATTATTTTTATCTTGTTTTGTTGTTCACTTGATTGTGCATGCTGTGACTACTTGTAATTGAGCTAGCTCTTAATCTTTTTTTTATTGTCTGTAACTTTGCGCGTGTAGAGTGTAGCTTGTAAGTTGTTCATAATAATAAATAAATAAACAGACACCATGGTATAGAACGGCAACTCCCTCCCCACCAGCGGCTGAGCTAGGTTTACCTCACCCCCCTTCGGACGCAGTTTAATCTACGATCGAATGGCGTCAGAGCTCTGTGTAAAACGATATGTTTTATATGAAGTGTCCAAAGCCAAGATACTAAATTGTGCACCGTGATTTGTTGTGGTTTGTTGGCGCGGGTGAGAGGTTTGTTGTGCTGCCTACCCCCATAGGGATTGTGGGCGTGCATTGTGTCTGTATTCTCTGAGGAAACATGGGAGGTCCGACTAACACAATATATCGTTGCATTCCATTCGCAAGATATAATGTTGCGATAATAAATAATTTTACAGTGCTATAAAGCACCATAGCTGTCTTCACTGAAGTGCCGTTCCCGAGAATGTTCCCGAAGTGGGAATATTCCCATTGTAAAAAATCTTTGACAGTAAGTGAGGAAACCCACATTCCCGCGAAATGCATTTTCGGAGGTAGGTGACCTAACCTGTATTGGGCTGGTTTTCCCTTCGCGGGTTGGAAGGTCACATAGGCAGTCGCTTCTGTAAAAAACCGGACCTGTCAAATCTTCAGGTTAGGTAAGGCGACCCTGTGAAAAATGGGATAATGCTGGAGAGATGATGATGATGATGACACTTACATTTGTTGCCGCATGGCGTAGCGACAAGCGTCATCGTGTAAGAACCGCCTAAAATCTATAATTATTCCAATGATGATCGTAAAAAGCATCTCCTAAGCCATGTGGTGCTGGTTTAAAGGAGTAGAGAGGTTTTTTGATCGATTGACCGTGAATTGTTTATTAGATAAATTCTATTTTTGTTTTAGTTTCAGTTAACAGCAGGGTATTTATCCAACTTTCCCGTTACCTAACCTAAAGAGTGTTGACCTTCCAACTCGAAGGGAAAACCAAGCCCAATACAGGTTAGGTCACGTTACCTTCGAAACGCATTTCTCGAAGTTTTCCTTTACGCTCTTGATAATCTTGATATGGTCCAAAGACGAATTCGAAAACTAGTTCGAAAATCATTAGTTGAGGACCTTGCTTGGATAGGAACCGACGACCTTACAGTGAAAACCAAGCATTCTTCCAACAGGGCTACTGTATCTCTTCACTTTGCGTTTCGTTTGTGGTTCGATTGCGTTCCAGGCGATACTTTATCACCGCATTCGATTTTTTTTCTATTCTTTTCTATTCATTCGGAACTCAGACCCTAACGGACAGACAGACAGCATAGACTTAGTAATCTTCTTCTACCGTGTGGGTTGTGAGGTGGAATACCAACCTCATCAACCCTGGTGTCAGCGTTACTATTGAGCCGCCAAAAACCCCTGACATGACTCATATAACGACTACGTACTTACATCAGTAAGTAGTAACCGGGACCAACTGCTTAACGTGCCTTCCTAAGCACGGATCGTCTTACTTTCGGATAATCAGGTGATCAGCCTGTAATGTCCTAACCAAACTAGGGACCACAAATTAATTTTTGTGATAAGTCCCCACCGGGAATCGAACCCGGAACCTCCGGATCGTGAGCCCAACGCTCAACCACTGGACCACGGAGGTTGACTTAGTAATAGAACCCCGTTACGGTAGGTACCCTAAACCCGACTCTGATTACGCAGACAGCCCCCATTTGTCGAACTCTCGACCTAGATTCCCGTAGACCATGAAACATGAGGTCATTTTGCCATAATTATTCACATCACACCCCATTCGCTGGGGTCATAAATTCTCCTCATTTGGACTTAAATACTGGAGCTGTCATTGTTCATTACAGATGTCTTTATTACATCCATAATTCCGTACCCGTTGTCCCTAATGGGGTGCACAGAAGTCCACGCATAGCCAAGATACTATCTCCTAAGATGGATGATTCGGAACCGCTGATGAATAATTTGTCATCATCATCAGCCCATTTACGTCCCCACTGCTAGGGCACGGGCCTTCCCTGTGGATGGATAGGGAGATCGGGCCTTAATCCATCACGCGGGCCCAGTGCGGATTGATGGTTATTAACGACTGCTAATGCAGCCGGGACCAACGGCTTAACGTGCCTTTCGAATCACGGAGGAGCTCGAGATGAAAACTTTTTTTTTGTGGTGACCCGTCCTATGACCGGCCTTTGTGAAAGTTGCTTAACTTCAACAATCGCAAACCGAGCGCGTTTATCGCTGCGCCACCGAGCTCCTCGAATAATTTGTGTATACTGTTTTTACAATAAGTACCAGATAATATTTTGAATTTGACAGAAAATAAATTTAATATTCATGTGAAAGTTACTTTATGTAAAAAAGCTTATTGTAAGATTCAATGATTACCTAAATGATAAAAATGTCTGGTATTCAATGGAACACATTTAAATCGGATTTTAGTTTTTAAACTTTTATTTTAAATGCTTCTCTGTCGGTCTGGGAGATGCTAATGGAGGCTTGTTGTAAACACCGATCGAATAAGTGCCCTCCAAAGCACGGAATCATCTCATTTTTCAGACAATCAGGTGATTCAAGCCTGTAAAGTCCTTACCAAACAATGGACAGTCTCACAAGGGGATTTCGACAATGTCCCCATCGGGAATCGAACCCGGACCTCCAGATCGTGAGCCTAACGCTGTTACTGTTAGACCACGGAGGCTGTCAGACGATCATCATCATCAATTTAAGAGCCACGATCTTGTCGGTGCAGCATTTTCCATGCTACTTTTTAGGGAAAAATAGGGCAGTGGTTTCCCTCTGGCCTTCCGCCCCGCAGTACTCTGTCTGACGGAAGTGGGATAGCGGCCAGAGTAGTCTATTACAAAGCCAGACTAGGACTCCTGTCCTCCGCTGTGTCTATCAGACGATATAAAATATAATTCTGTCTACATCTTTGCGATAGTAATAATTATGTATGTGTGAATGACATCACTCTACTGGGAACGGATGTACAAGTATTAATAATGTTTATTTGTGTTTATGCCTCACATACCGAGATGTGCCGACTTTATGTCTGTGACTCATTGCTTTTATGGGTGTCATATTCGGCGGTTTGTAAGAAGTTATGGAATTCGTATTTGTTTATATTCTCTCTCTCTCTCTCTCTTTATTTAAGAGCTGCGCTCTTGTCGGTGGAGTAATCGCCACTCTCTTCTCTCCGCCAAATCCTTCACCTCCTGATACTACACGACCTGCATGCACCTTCTCTTTTATTTGTTTCATAAATGTTCTCCTAGGTCTACCCTTTCCTCTCTTCCCTTCATTTTTTCCTTCTATAATGTTTGTCATAAATGAATCGTGTCGTATCAGGTGGCCAATTATATTTCCTCTCCGGTTCTCTATAGTCTTCATTATGGTTTGGAACATAGATATTATATAATTTGTTTATATTACTACATTTATTTACTAGTTATACCTACATTAATAACTTTTTTTTTTATTTTTACGTATACATCTTTGTGATAATATTTGTTTATGTACACTCTAATTCTATTAAAGTAATTAGGTATTATATTATAATTTATGTACACTATTAACACATGTTCATGGAACACGATGTTCGTGCGTCACCCAACAGGGTTCACATAATATCAATGTGGTTGTGGTTCACGCCACGACTTGTGCTAACCAACTCATCAACCCTGGTGTCTGCCTAGTATTTATACCAAAAAGGAAATACATCAAATATATTTCATCATCACCATAACCTCAGACATAAACCAGCATAGGTCTGCAATAAAGAATCGCTTCCTAAACCTATATAAATTCCAGCGAGATAAAACGAGGCCCCATTCTGCATCTAGGAAGCGAAACCAGGGCATTTCACCGACATTTTATGGGTTTAAACCGTTCGTGTGGAAACTTGTAGGTAAGTACACGATTACAAATCCACATATATGTATATACCTATAATTACTAGCGGCTCGCCGCAATGTAAGTAATTTTGGAGTCGAAAGCTTTACATACGTACATAAACAGCCTATATACGTCCCACTGCTGGGCACAGGCCTCCCCTCAATCAACCGGAGGGGGTATGGAGCATACTCCATCACGCTGCTCCAATGCGGGTTGGTGGAGGTGTTTCTACGGCTAATAGCCCGGACCAACGGCTTAACGTGCCCTCCGAAGCACGGAATCATCTTATTTTTTCGGACAATCAGGTGATTCAAGCCTGAAAAGTCCTTACCAAATAAAGAACAGTCTCACAAAGTGATTTCGACAATGTCCCCATTGGGAATCGAACCCGGACCTCCAGATCGTGAACCGAACTGGGCTATCACGAATAATACCCCCGGGAAGAAAAGTAGTTGAACGCATTCTATAGATAAGTTATTTTTTATTTGCTCCCCAGCCTTATATTGAGTGCTTGGACCAATAAACGATACGAATGCTATCTACGTAGATGGACGTCAAACGGCTATTGGTCAAAGGCCTCGATATAATTCTGTCGGTTACCGTGCATAGCCGTGGTTCGGGTGGCAGTGGGCAGGACACATAGCGAGGAGAACCGATGGCCGATGGGGCGGAAAGGTTCTAGAATGGCGACCACGTGTCGGACGACGCTCAGTGGGTAGGCCCGCTACAAGGTGGACCGACGATCTGGTGAAGGTTGCAGAAAGCCGCTGAATGCGGGCAGCACAGGACCGATCGTCGTGGAGATCCTTGGGGGAGGCCTATGCCCAGCAGTGGGCGTCGTACGGCTGATGATGATGACTGTGCCTAGAAGCATACATTTGCCGGCAACACTATAGGTACTAACATAATATTATGCCTACATCAATGTTGGCAAGCTTGTTTTTCACACATGTAATAACGCGTGAACTAATCAAAGTGTAGCTATTACAAAGTCAAGATTTCATAACAGAGTTTTTGGCGCTTAGCCATTTGTATGATTAGTGTTTGGTTCACATACCTACGTCATGTACCTTGAACTTTTCTATAATCAGCCGTGAAGATTGGCATGGAGCTCTTGCCAGAGCATTTGGAACTGTTTGGCCTTGAATATTTCCTAAACCGACCTATTATCATAGCCAGTGCTCATGTGAAGCTTACTTTATGTAAAAAAGCTTATTATAAGATTAACGATTACCTAAATGATAAAAATGACTGGTATTTAATGTGTTCCTCTGGTTATTAAATAACTTGTAATGTATTGATTTAAAAGATGTGTTGCTGTTGCAGTTTCTTGTCATTTCTTCTCCTCAGCTATAACACCTTGCGAAATGACGTAAATTCAAATATGTTACATTGCCCTTCAACAAGTTTATCCATGATAATTACGTTGAATAAATGATTCTGATTTCTGAATGAGTTATTAATTCATTTTAAGTGCAGTTAACACATTTGGCTCGACCATTATAGACGGCGATACGGCTCATCACCTATCACGTTGGTCTAACAGAAAGCTTGGTCTAACAGAAGTGACTGCCTATCTGACCTTCCAACATGCGAAGGGAAAACTAGCCCAATACAGGTTAGGTCACATACCTCCGAAAATACGTTTCTCGGGAATGTGATGTGTGTGCTTCTCTTGAAGGGAATACGGGCGTGAATTATGAATAAGTATGTGTAGAAACACTATTTCTTGGATCATGCTACTCGAGAGCGGAAAGAGATAAGTCGTTTCCTGTTTCCTGTATATTTCCTTTTGTTTTAACATACTAATCTATTCTTCGAGCTTACATATAACTTTACGCCCGCCATCACTAACGGGGTGGGTAGAGTCACAAGTAATCAAAAAATATTAGCTCGTGTTTCACGCCGCGACTTGTGCTGAGTGAGGCCCTTTTATCTCAGGACGTCCACCACCACCTTATGATCATTTCGACAAACATACGTCTTGCTTTTTTGTAATTGTTTTAGTGGAAATTTGATATGATGTTGTTGTCCTTTTTTTGTTTCGCCCTTTTTTAATAAACAATTTCTATTCTATTTTCTATTCTATTTTAAAATAATTTACAACATAATTTACAAACCCATAATATATCATTATATTTTGTTAGTATACCTACAAACATTGATATGATAACGAAAAACTATCTTAGTATCCGACAGACCAAGAAAATATTTATTACTAAAATCACAAAGTATGTGAGACTGTCCTCTGTTTCGTAAGGAAATTACAGGCTCGAATCAGCTGATTGTCCGAAAAAGTGAAATGATTCCGTGCTTCGGAAGGCACGTTAAGCCGTTGGTCCCGGGCTACTAGCCCAAACGCCTCCACCAACCCGCAGTAGAGCAGCGTGGTATATATGCTCCATACCCCCTCCGATTAATTGAGGAGAGGCCTGTGCCCAGGTGGGACAAAACCTATTTGGTATATAAACCCAAATATTTACCTTACGTATTGTCAATCTGAAAATCACAAATGTCACAAATAACAGTCTATAATGTCAGTCATATATTTTAAAACGTATATTATTTATTTATGACCCAATTTCGAAGATCTTCAAACTTTAAACCATATATTTTTCTGAACCAAATTCCCGGATACTGTACACAAAATAACTATGTCAAGAATAAGAAAACACGATAACAATAACTGGAGTTAAAAAGAAATACTTCATTTCTTTGGT
Source organism: Pectinophora gossypiella (assembly GCF_024362695.1). NCBI lineage: Eukaryota > Metazoa > Arthropoda > Insecta > Lepidoptera > Gelechiidae > Pectinophora > Pectinophora gossypiella. The sequence continues at coordinate 2,461,761 of NC_065428.1, read as the reverse complement.
TGAGTCACTAAGTATATACAAACGGTGTAGTAACTGCTAAGAAGCCAACGTCAACTTCCTTATTTCTCATTCATGTGTGCATTATAAGGTCCATGACTGATGATCTCACCAATCTTGATGTCAGAGTTGTTATTTCAGTCAGGGTATTATTGTGCCGCCATTAGAATCTGACATTGTTGTTTAAATAATTACAAAATATATACAAAAGTCTATAGAAGTCGGGGAACACCAAACGGTTGCTATACTTGCCCTCTGATTGAGTATCGTAAAGTCCGAAGCTAGAAATTGTCCGAGAGCCTTATCTACAGTCATGAGCAATATCATGTATCCACTTTAGAACCCTGTCGCATTATCATATTTGACATTTAATGAGACTTACGGTTTCCTTTGTCAAAAAAGTTAATATGACATGGTTTCAAAGTGTCATACATATTAGTGCTCGTGACCGTACAGGCCAGTGGTACCGAAAATTTACATATTTTTTTACAATAAACGCAGTAAACGCGTGCTTTAATAAAAATACTTTCGATATAGCTGCGTTGCCACTGAGATATCCTGAAATAACCGCCGTATGTATAGGGAGTACCAATGAAAAGTCTATTACGAATCACGCCATTTATTCACTAAAAACATATATAAATAATTACCTGCAATATCATTATAAAATATACTACACCTATTATCAATTTTGAAAAAAGAAGTTCACGTATAAATAATTATTCCAAGCTACCGCACTGTTTGTATATCAGTGCATTGGAGCGAGCTAAGCGAGGCGCAAGAGCAAATATGGGAACTATTTGGAAGCAAAACACCTGTTCCTTATATTTTCTTACAGTTTGTCCAATTTATGAGATACTGGTGCTGATTCCTGTACATAGCATCTAATTTTATTTTAAGTTATACCTGTCGTTTATTTATCCGTCGAAAGGAAAGAGATGAGCAACCGACCGGCATAAAATTTATAGAACACGTTAATTTTAGATAGAGATTTAAAAACCCCACCCAAAATTTTATATTGACCAATAACCGGACAAAATTAAGTAGACAGCACACATTTTAAACAGATTAACAGTTGTCATGTTAACAGTTGTTAAACCATCCGTCCCTTTCCTTTTCGGCGGGTAAGAAAATGACGGGTATAACTTAAAATAAAATTAGGAGGAATCGGGGCCCTATCAAGTGTAGATAGATAGATAGATAGATAAAATACTTTATTGAGCACAATGGACACAAAATACAGAGATAAGGACAACATATACAGAAAAGCACAACAGGCGGCCTTATTGCTCATGCAGCAATTTCTTCCAGGCAACCTATCGTGTAGCGTCATATCTAACCATGTACTTACTTGGTTTTTTTTGTGTCTTATTATATTGTTGTTGTTGTATGAAGAGCTTACATGGAACAGATTAAAGAAAAGGTTAACGTCGTGTCTTATAGGGAAGTCAAGGAATTGGCCTTTGATAGACTGGAATGGAAAATGCTACACCGACAAGAGCGTGGCTCTTAAATTGATGATGATGATTATATTGTCGGAAATGGCATTAACTCATTGGCCGGACAAATCGGGAACGCTGAGGGCTCTCAACCGGTACAAAAAAATAAGACCACAGGCCTGGGGTGCCCAGTTGGGCGCGAACCTAGAGTTTGATCTCACAACCCACACGAGAGAAGGTAACTAATTAGTGCTTCTACTTCTATCGAGTGGGTTATGAGGTGGATTACCAACCTCATCAACCCTGGTGTCAGCGTTACTAATTCTATCTATCTACTTAGTCTGTATCCACCCACTGCTGGGTATAGGCCTCCTCTCTTTCACGCCATCCTTTCCGGTCCTTTATTTATTTTTATTTATTTATTTCAACTTCAATACACTATCATTACAGGTAGGACCTAATGCGATAGAATAGTAGCTACAAAGAATAATTACACTAACACAAGTAACATAAACTCACTCAGTACATAAAATACATAAGGTAACCCATCGGAATTCGCTCAGGCTACAAACAAAGATATCAATCCTCTCTGCCACACTGTTAATCGTGTCAATTGCTCTTGTGTATGGTGACTTGTTATGTAAATTGGTCCGGCCCTTGCGCATCGCGAACAAACTGTCCTGTGCGAGTCTCATCCATTGCTTTCCGGCATACCTCACAATGTCATCCGACCACCGGACTGGTGGTCTGCCTTGATATCGCATACCATCCCTTGGCCACCATTCAGTACTAATTAGTTTTTTTTTTCTTTTTTTTTATGTGACTTATTGCAGAATTGCCGCAGGTGGCATTAACTACTTGGCCGGACAAATGGGGAGCGCTGAAGGCTCTCACCCGGTAAAGTACTAATTATTAAAAATTTAAGTTTTCTTATGGTTTTCGCTCGCACCTTGTACCACACGAATATAATGTGTGTAAATATTTAAAACCGACAGTCGGCGTTACCGAAAACTTGAGTTTTGTGTGTCGAGGCAACTGGTTCAGTAGACCGCGATATAGGTCGGGTTATGGCGGGAATAGATACAATATAGGTGCTCCCTTAAACTCATTCCCTTAGCAACATTCCCTTAAATATTTTCAAATTTTCTTTTTCTAGTTTGTTATTTTCTCTTGACCATGTCTTTCTGGTGGTGGAGGCCTGGAGTCCTAAAACAGTATCCTAGTTATATAGGGTATCCTAGTTTAGGCTCCAGCCTCTACAAATATTGTATTTTTATATGTATACATAAATATGTATCCATGTGTTTTTGTAGAAGAAATAAATATTTTACTTTTACTTACTTACTTACTAAATACATTCCAAACACAAACATAGCATACCAACATTTATAAAACAAAAAAACAGTACAGTACAAATAGGCGGCCTTATTGCTCTTGCAGCAATTTCTTCCAGGCAACCTTTGGGTACAGGAAAATTCAGTTCAAATATAATAGTAGCGGGTAAGTGCATTCTAACATAATAAATAATTAAAAAGAACTACCTACATAAATAAGTAAATTATTTATAATATCCATATAGATATAAAATTATTATACATATATTTACTTACATAAGCGAAACTAAGGTAGGTGCTTACTTTTAAGATCAAATCTCTTAAGTACCTTCATCTGATATCCTTGGCCATTTAGTTAATTAATATTCTATTCAAGTGGTCAGTATAAGTGACTTATAAGTATGCCGATATCTAAACAACATTGATACTATTTTTATAAGTCTATCATAAGTAGCTCGTTGGGTGGTTTGTCCAACCATAGTCCATATAAGTTTGTCTTATGGTCCATATTATGATACATCGAACATAGTAAGTACTTGAGAGACTTTGCTTGTAATAGATTTTCTGTGAAAATTAAAATAATATTTTCGAATTGTCATTTCTTCAAAAAATATTTTAAATGTTACTGCTTTGTAGCTAAATAATTGAATTTATTTATATAAAAAAACATCCTATTTTCATCGAGAAGTTAATTTAAAAATCTAATTAATTAGCAAGTGCCTATTGAACTCTTTATTGTACACATTAATACATAAATAATGACAAAAAAAATTGGTACAAAAGGTGAACTTACCTCTAAGAGAGATCTCTTCTAGCCAACTCCGCATGGTGTGAGAGGTTAACAAAAAATGAAGGTATCTTATCTACCTACACAATATATTTAAATATACATTTTTTTTGAGAGTGAAAAAGGAAAGTGGTGTTAGGATCGTAGTGCCTACTTAAGCGGAATTCTGTGATCTCTACCTACCCCAACGGGAAATAGGCGTGATCTTATGTTTGTTATTCATGTCTTATTCATTTTATTTAGGTTTACTAAGAGTCACTAAAAAAACAAACAGTCAGTCAGCGAATCAGTCTTGCGTCAGTTTACTCTTTAAATTCAAAAATATTCCCTCTATTTTGATCCTTGGTCGAGTGCATTGTAAGTTTATGTAATCTGGTCGGAGTGTTGGCTTGTATGGAGCGTATGGTAATAAAAGAACGGGATCAGCCCAGGTTTATTGAACTTCCCAGGAGAAGGCACGAGTGTCGACAAGGAAAGGAAATGTCTATAGTGAGGCGAAATACGACGGTAAATTATTTTTCTGTGAAATGACATTCTTAGATCAATCTATTATGAATTTATAACCTATAAATTCGATAATTTACAAAAAATAATTATATTTTTTTTTATTATTATTTATTTTATCTGATTATACTGTATCTATCATCCATTTGTGTAAATTTGTTTTGTATGTTGTGTGCAATAAAGTATATTTGATTTGATTTGATAATTTATAGTTTGTTTAATTTTAACCAAGAGATTTAAGATCACGACTATATTCGCAATTGGGGTAGTCAGAGGCACAACACGGTATAATAAACTAAGTAAGATTATAGGATTATATCAAATAAGTAAAAATATTGAAATAATCATGTTATGATATGACTTACATACCAAATGATTTGTGAGGTGTCTTCTGATGATTTGTGGCTCTGTCTACCCTATTAGGGAACGCAGACGGTAATAAAGTATGTGCTCCAATGATGTATATCTGAACGTAACATACCTGTCACAAAGAAGCTGGCTTTACGTTCATTCTAACACTGTCCGTCAGTGCTATTTATATCTCCTTACCATTCCTGCATAATGTGAGAAATAACACAATAAAATATGATACGTTACGACGAAAACTACAAACGGAGCGAAACGAAACTGTTACCTTCCTACCCTCTCGTATTAGCATGTCAAATGGACCGCACGCGCACGATGGTTCATACTGTACGCCATCTTATCTTGATCCTTTACCATAATGTTCTTTCTCTTTCTTGTTTGTGCTTCACTAGCTTTATCCTGTGGATTCGTTTGCGTTGTTCCTATACCAAATAATTTTTGTTAGAAAGTGGTTATATAGCCAAAATGTTTTTTCTTCTTCCATTGTGCTGGTCGTGAGCCAACCTCAGCAACCAGGGTCTTATTGATTGAAAGACTGCTGACTCAGTAGGCGTGATGTTATGTTATCTGTTTACCCTGATAGGGATTATAAATAAATAAATAAACATTGACTCATAAGAAAAAAAAAGCATAAAGGAAAAAAAAAGATAAAGGATAAAGGAAGTGTGAATACTCAGAACTGCACAAATAATGGACCCGTGTTTTCCAAGGGTTAAAAACTGAAGTCCGACAAACTGTTATCCGACAAGATTTAACTTTGGCAATATGAAAATCCGACACTTCTTTATTCCGACAATACATAATTACGACATGTCTTAACTTCGATACTACTACTCTACTCCGACAAAACGTTTTTTCGACATGACTTTAGGTTTTTTACTTTTACTACATACAGACAGACATATCCTAACTTTGTTTTATATTATGCCCGTCGGATAATAGAAAGAGAAAGCAATATGTCTGCTTGTTTTATTTTTCGGTTTTGACTCGTTTCTTTTGAGATTTATTCAGGTTTCATTCATTTGACGCTGACGTGGAGTAATGCTATGGCATTTTTTATCTGTGGTTGTTTGTTTGACTTTTTCGGTTTGTGGTAAAAGTTGTGTGTTAATGTCCTTATAGTTTTGAAAGTAAATGCTTGGTGATTCGGGATGAATTAGGTTAATTAAGTAATTTTTAATGTAGGTTATTTCGTTTTCTCCTTTTTTTTGACGTGACTTATTGTAGATTTGCCGCAGATGGCATTAACTACTTGGCCGAACAAATGGGGAGCGCTGAAGGGTCTCACCCGGTACAACGTTTAAGACAACAGGCCTGAGGGTGGCCAGTCGGGCGCGAACCTCGGCTCAGGGCGTCGTCTGAGAGGAAAAATATTCGAAAGAATTAATCGACCCTAATGGATCTACTAATGACCACGTCGGCAGGGTCGGTATCGGGGTCCTGAAGTGTTTGATTTCGCGAGCTGACTGGCCGCCTCTTTGGCTAGAGTAATCGGGTCGTCGGGATCGTATATTACGTCCTTCGGACGCCGATACTTTTCAGTACCGTCCCTAAGCGGGATGTATTCGGAAGATCGTTTTCTTCGCCAACCTGCTCTGTAGCAGTATGGTGAAGAATGCTACATATACTTACTACTCCGGTTGACTGAGGTAGCGTGCCTAGCAGTGCAACGATGGGCTCTCCGTTTGAGAAGCAAGCTGGTGAACCACAGGACTAGTGACTTTTACCATTCACTGCTACTTCTTAAGAGAACAATAGGGCAGTGGTTTCCCTCTTACCTTCCTCCCAGTACTTTGTCTGCCGCGAGTAGAATGGCGCCCAGAGTAGTATATTTCAAAGCCGTACTAGGACTCCTGTTCTCCGCCTCTGAATAGTACTGACAGTTACTGCTGCCAGGTTACAGTCCCTGTGTCTGTAACCTGGCACTTTCCGTCCTGCATTGCCGTACCGATGGCTCCCATCTCGGCCTTTGCAACCGTTGAGGTCTTTTCCCGTATCCCTGGGCAAGGGTTCTGCGTTATACTCCGTAGGTTCGGGTTCCTTAGCCTCCATCTCACCACCCCCGCGACAAGGACGCGCCGAACAGGGTAGCCTGGGACCTAGGTTAATGGTCTTGTATGAAACCAAAACCAAAAGCAAAATAAAATCACTTATTACACTTATGAATCGACAAGTTCAGATATACTAGGGGCTCCTAATAGCCTATAAGTGGTCTCCCTTTATATTTGTTTCTGTATTTAGAGAATGATTCATCCCGTTGCCCAGCTGCTCAAATAAATCCACGGTATTATTAGATTATACAGACGGACAGACAAACAAATCTTTATGGGGTATTAATAGAATTCTATGTCACTATTACTGTGGAGTTTCATTTAATTAGCGAAACTATTATCTACTGAAAAATCTTTTTCAGACTACCAAATCAAAACAGAACACACAACAAATAACTTCAGTACAAATGGACGGCTTATTGCTCTGATGGAATTTCTTTCAGCCGACCAGGGGGCTTAAAAAGGCCACATCGAAGCAAGTCATCAAAGAAAGCAATGTTGCAATTTAACATTTGCGTATGTAAAAGTAAGTGCGCAATGTAAACAAATGTCAAATAGCAATATTGCTTTCTTAGATGAATTGCTTCGATGTGGCTATTTAACTCCCCTGATCATCTATCATCATACGGTTCATCATAAAATTAACGTCATAAACGGCTGCAAGTTGTCTCGTGATTACTTGCAGCTCTGTCTACACCCTTATGGATGACAGGGATGATTTTATCCTACTGCAAACAGTTCTTTTTTATTGAACAGTAAAATTCAATACAAACTGTAAACATCTCATAACTAAAACCCATAAAATACACCAAGAAAAACGATCGTCATTTGAACAGGGGTCCATCTGACCTCGAACGTGATGGAATGTTCCAATGATGGGGTCAGAGAGGTTACTGCTTGGTTTGAAAAAGAAAAAGTATACAAAATGTGTTTTTTCCTTTCTGGTCAATAATTGTAAAATATATTCGAGGGCACAGGAAAGCTTTACGGTAAAGTTATACTCTTCTTTATACTCAATTATTGAATAATGACTTAAAACTATATTATATTAAAAATTAAATAAATATTGTATAATTTTCCACCAACCCCCAGTTGAGCAGCGTGGTGAAGTATGTTCCATACCCCCTCCGGTTGATTGAGTGGAGGCCTGTGCCCAGCAGTGGGACGTGTATAGGCTGTTTATGTTATGTATGTATAATTTTACAGATAAATTTTGTTATACATGTATGGGTCTTTTTACCTCTCGAATAACGATAAGATTAGGTACGAGAAGTATTACCGTTCCTATATAACCAACCACCCACATTATAGGTAATATAAAAAAATATATTGTTCTATACCGTACTATTATTATGATCTGACTGAGTAATCCCAATTCTCAATTCGCCGAAATCTATTTTCATTTGTCCTACTTACCAGAATGCAGCAAACGCGTGTAATTGACCTATTTTTTCACAGGTTAGTATTTCCTGCTGATGTATAAATTGGCCATTCTGTATAAACAAGCGCTTTTAATACGGTTTTAGTGTTTAGAGTTTTCGGTGAAAAGAAAACATGATTCTGTTAGATATTGTTCGATGATAGAATCGACGATTTATATTCCGTGAGCATTTGTTTATTGCAACTTTTTGTGTTATGCTTTTGCGAGCTAAAATGTTTATTTTTTTATGATCCTTTTGCTTTTTTGCTTTTAATGTATGTCAGAATATGTTACTAATGCACAAAAAACTCACTTACACAGTTAACTTTTTGACATAAAGCTGCAAAAACATAAATAGTTAGTAGTAATTAGTAAATAGGATAGTCAAAGCATTCTTCTAATAAATGAGGCTAGTTTTGCCATAATAAAGTCTTTTAATGACATTTGACCTAAGCTGGTAATTAACACTAATTACCCTATGCAAATTCGGCGAAACAGGTTTCGGCGAAATGTCTAGGGGTTTACTACCCAATAAAGTTAAGTGGCGATCAGTTATAAAGAAAATGGCGTGACCAATGCCCATAAATTACGTAATGTGATATTTATGGTATCTAATAAACGGAATAAGTAACAGGGTTGCCAGACTGGGGGTGTCTTCGCAGGTTTTGGTTTTTTTTTACTAATAGTCGTCATATCCCTAGCATTATCCCGTTTTTCACAGAGTCCGCTTACCTAGCCTGGGTTGTTAAAATGGCCGCATCGAAGCAATTCATCTAAGAAAGCAATGTTGCAATTTGACATTTGCGCATATATAAAAGTAAATGCGCAATGCAAACAAATGTCAAATAGCAATATTGCTTTCTTGGATGAATTGCTTCGATGTGGCCATTTTAACCCCCCTGAAGATTTAAAAAGAAGACTTGAATATTTTGATACAAAAAGGTTAATTTCGTCAAAAAAATCCAGGTAAGATTATCGGCGATTTTTTGGTATGAAACTATGAAATGGGGAATTCCGATATTTATGTCTGGTAACCCTGATAAGCGATGGGATGACGTGAATAGTAATTGGGTCACGGGCAAAACTCACTGAACATTTTAATATTTCTAATTGACTCGGTATTTTTTGATATTTTCTTTATGGATTGGACTCTTGGGTTTGCGGTTGATTAACATGGATTAGGTAATTAATAAACCAGTAAGTAATCAGGTTAGGTTTTTATTACGGTCTCTGTGGTCCAGTAGTTGAGCGTTGGTCTCACGTTCCGAAGGCCCCGGGTTCAAATCCCACTTTATGATCCCTAGTTTGGTCAGGACATTACAGGCTGATCACCTGATTATCTGACAGTAAGATGACCCGTGCTTCGGAAGGCACGTTAGGCTGTTGGTCCCGGTAACTACTTACTAATGTAAACTAAGTATGCAGTCGTTACATGAGCCATGCTAGGGGCCTTTCGCGGCTCAATAATAACCCCGACACCATGGTTGATGAGGTTGGTAATCCTCCTCATAGCCCACACGATAAGAAGTATGTCACTTATAAAAAAAATATACTAAAAATATATGCGACGGAAAATTCCACTTGATATCAACTCAGAACCATGGTCTGAATCATCCCTCAAAGTTTTCGTTACGATGTCACTCATCATCATCAGCCCATTAACGTCCCCACTGCTGGGGCACGGGCCTTCCCTATGGACGGATAGGGAGATCGGGCCTTAAACCATCACGCGGGCCCAGTGCGGATTGATGGTTATTAACGACTGCTAATGCAGCCGGGACCAACGGCTTAACGTGCCTTCCGAAGCACGGAGGAGCTCGAGATGAAAACATTTTTTTTTTGTGGTCACCCATCCTATGACCGGCGTTTGAGAAAGTTGCTTAACTTCAACAATCGCAGACCGAGCGCGTTTACCGCTGCGCCACCGCGCTCCTCAACGATGCCACTAACACCCTGTATAATGTGAAATTTAGGTACATGTAAGTAACCGATGAACAGTTTCGTGTTCCTCTTAATGATTTTATAGGAACGTAATGACCACATGTGTAAGGAAGTGAGTTGCGTTGTCAATTGCGAGTGAAACCGGGGCAGAGTAATTAGTGCAATTGACTGACGGACGGACAGACGCGGTTTTATATGTGTGTCGTTGTGTCAGGGGAATTCCGACTTTTTGAGAAAAAACTAAAACGGACTTAATTAGCCGGTGATTTCAACATTTTCGCAGATGTTTTTCGTATTATTAACGGGACAAATACTTATTTTTTTAGCCTATTCATACTGGATTACCTACTTACTTACAGGGACAATGTTTCCCTTAGGCCTGTTGTCTTAAATTTTGTGCCGTATCAGAGCCCTCAGCGCTCCTCAATTGTCCGGACAAGTAGTTAATGCCGTCAGGCAAACCTACTAAATGGCTAACATAATTAACACGTTGATGGTAAATTTTTATCATGTTTTTAACACAAGTATTTTGTACATTGACGGATGTGACCGTTCTGTCTGCACAAGTATCGATCAGTAAATACATAGTGACACAGACAGCTATAGATATTGATGACTATAGTATCGGTAACGTTTTACACAGAAATAAACCTGTGCTATTAGACAGTGTTAATCGTTATGTCGTTAATGCAAAATTTAAAACGACGTGCAAAGCAGTTCTGTCAGATTTAGTCCCTTAAGTACGACGGTTATGACATTTCTGTCCACCAACGTGTTAACTAGCTATCTTGAGAGTGAAAAATAAATGCGTTCAACTGCTTATCGTTGAAAAAGTCGGATTTTTGATTTACAATCTGAGGAGCAAAGAAGTAATTTAAAAAAAATAATCACTGAAATCGAAATCTTTTTTAATGATGTAATAAAGAGAACAAAGAACTTTAGATTTATCTATCATGGCAATAGTTTACTAAATCCACGCATAATTCAATATTAACAAAATAAAAACAACGTAATTTTAGACGTTTCCCAAAACATCCAACTTTTCACAGTGACTGCAACATCGCGTCAACCATCAATTAATTGCACTTGCGACTAGGTCAGACTGTACTGGATCATCCTGGAATAAAGGTTTAACGAGGTGACATATTGTTAGCTCAAAACAAAAACAAATATATTGTATTCTAGCCTGGACTATTAAAATCTAGATTAAGCTAGATAGTACTAACATATAACTTCCATAGGTATACATAAACAGTTCTTATATATATACGTCCCACTGCTGGGCACAGGCCTCCCCACAATCAACCGGAGGGGGTATGGAGCATAATCCACCACGCTGCTCCTAAACTACTTACCTACACATATTATTAGATATTTTCTTTCTCATTATTTTTTATCAATCATTCTATTTATCTCTTTAACAAATCAAATATAAGAATTAGTTTATTATATACCTACTTTATTGCACAAATACAGAATATAAAGAACGGTGTTATTGCTTTAAACCAGTTTCTTCCAGGCAACCGGTAACAGCCATAGCTATTCCTTACACACAAACGATAGTTTTACAACCACTGCAATAGTAAATCCTATCAATATTCCTAACAGGAACCTCGTCGACCAGCCGTCTTCCCCGCCGACATTGATATTCATCACAAGTCCGGGCTCGTGAGGCGCACGCATACATAGTAATGCTGTTTAAACATGTTGACTATTACTTAAATAGTTTCTTAGTAGCGCGGTGGAATAGTTTAGATATTATTTTTGGAGATTTTGTGTGTGTATGACTCGTAGTATTTCGACAAATAAAAAAACATAACAGAAAATTTAAATCTAAAAAAAATCTGACTCGGGCGGAACTTGAACCCGCAGCTCTTGTCAACGGGACGAGCGTGTTAACCATTACACCACCGGGTCTTCTTATCCTCCTCCCAAGCACTGGTAAGTGCTATAAAAATAAAAATTACCTTTTTCTGCGACATTCACTACTTGGCCAGACTATTTCTCGAAATAGTCTGGCCAAGTAGTGAATGTCGAGACATTATTCTCGAACTCGTAGTAACCCCGACACCAGGATTGATGGGGTTGGTAATCCACCTCACAACCCACACGAGAGAAGAAAAGATGATCTACCTAGCGTTATTCCGTTTACACAGGGTCCGCATACCTAATCTGAAGATTTGTCAGGTCCGGTTTTTTACAGAAGCTACTGCCTGTCTGACCTTCCGCAAAGGGAAAATCAGCCCAATATAGGTTATCTCAGATACCTCCGAAACCCATTTCTCGGGTATAGTGGTTTCCTCATGTGGTTCCAAACATGAATTCAAAAAACAATTTCGAAAATCATAGGTTTATGCCCGTGCTGGACCTTTTAAAGACGACATAACATAACCAGCCTATATACGTCCCACTGCTGGGCACAGGCCTCCCCTCAATCAACCGGAGGGGGTATGGAGCATACTCCACCACGCTGCTCCAATGCGGGTTGGTGGAGGTGTTTTTACGGCTAATAGCCGGGACCAACGGCTTAACGTGCCCTCCGAAGCACGGAATCATCTTACTTTTTCAGACAATCAGGTGATTCAAGCCTGAAAAGTCCTTACCAAACAAAGGACAGTCTCACAAAGTGATTTCGACAATGTCCCCATCGGGAATCGAACCCGGACCTCCAGATCGTTTAAAGACGATAATTATATAAATTACGTAACGTGTTTGTCCTTATGTTTGTACTTCAAACAATCTTGTACGTGTTCAATTGAAGCTGTAAATGGTATAGCTAAACATTGTGCTTTCAATTAGAAAGGGGTAGAGCTACTGGTTAGGACAAAGAGTTAGGCGCAAGTTAGGCGCTAAAGCGATAATTTTATTGTCATTTTTTTTCCAATTTCGTTTTACTTGCGATCGGTCGTTCGACCATAAGCAGGTGTTTTAAGGTGTGGATATGTGGGCGTGTATAATCCTGTGATTACATGGCCCCCGTTTCTGTCCTTTTATGTTAAAATAAGGTTCTTTCACTTGAGTCTGCTGCTGTTGTTAACAATAGGAGTTGAGTTGAGTTGAATTGTCAATTTCGACAAAAAATATTTTTTACATACATACATAAACTTACGAATATTTCCCGTTCAAGTAAGCAGAGACTGTGGAATTTCATTTGCTTCGAGCCTGACACACTTCTCTTGCTTCCTCCACATTCATCAATCGTTTTATGCACGCACGCCGGTTCAGAGTAGATCGTACTGAGCCATTTCTAAGGACATCTCCAATTTGGTCAATGTACGTCCTTCTAGGTCTTCCTCTGCCAGCCCTACCACCAACCTTGGCTTTATAGGTACCGTTCTAGTAATCCATTATCCTTCATCCGCCCACGTGTCTTACCAACATAACGTTCTCTTTTCAATTAATTAAGTTGTACACTTTATAATAAACTAACATTATTTTCACTTGAAAATAAAGTCAACAAATTATGATAACTTTAAATATGAGACAAAATCTGTATAATCGGCGGCCGTATTGCTATAGATACCTAGTTTCCGAATTCATGTTTGGCTCATAAATGATTATCACGTGCTCAGCGGTGAAGCAAAACATCGTGAAGAAACCTACATTCCCGGGAACCTGTATTGGGGTGGTTTTCCCTTCGCCGGTTGGAAGGGCAGACAGGCAGTCGCTTCTGTAAAAAACCGGACCTGTCAAATCGTCAGGTTAGGTAATCCCTGTGAGAAACGGGATAATGCCAGGGATATGACGATGAACAGATTACATATTCCTTAAATAACTAGGTAATTACAAATTTAAGAACTAGAAAAAGTAAATAGCTTAGCTTGTGCTGCGATGGAGCCATGCTATGGCGCCATCCAGCGCTGGTTTTCAGTCATTTCCTCTTCCTGGGATATTGTGCGGAAGTAATTGTCAATGATTGTTCATAATTAAAAGCATAACTGAGATTCAATTCATCTAAAAAAGCAATATTGCAATTTGACATTTGCGCATATAAAAGTAAGTGCGCAATGCAATCAAATGTCAAATAGCAATTTTGCTTTCTTAGATGAATTGCTTCGATGTGGCCTTTTAACCCCCTATTCTTCAACTAATTACATGATTTAAAAGTACAAAATCGTAAAAAAAACTCCATACGTAAACTACTTTTCTAACTTACACCAAACGCCTGTAAGTGGCGTGTGGGCAATTCTCTCTAAGCATTTGCCTTTAAACACTATCAGGCGTCGTGTTTTAGTACAAGAAAGCATCGACGCCATTTTGGGTTGAAATTCTATGTAAATCTCTTCATCTTGTCGGTTTAAGGAATGAATTGGTTGTAATGTGGGGTTGAGGACCGTTTGTGGAATTTGTTGAAGTTAAAATAGGGATCTTTAGGCATCTTTTGCGCTTTTAAGTACTTATAATAGCGTAGTACAGGTAGGTACATTAATTATATACACTTCGGTACCATGTCACATTAACGTTTTTGATAAATAGGGTAAGTTAGGTCAAAGTAAATTAAGAAATTCTAATTATTAAATGAAGACAAACTTGAAACTGACGAAAAACATTTTCTTTTTCTATTTAACTTATTTACGAATTGTAATCAAGAAAACGTAATAATAAGTTCGACATTTTACCAAGTTTCTACTAATTCCATAGTAATTTCGTGTTTTGACGTTTAGTAAAAAGTAAGAACTAAGTAACTGATTGATTAACTAACAGTGTTTAAAACTAAACTAACTGAGGAGCTCGGTGGCGCAGCGGTTAACGCGCTCGGTCTGTGATTGTTGAAGTAAAGCAACTTTCGCAGAGGCCGGTCATAGGATGGGTGACCACAAAAAAAAAGTTTTCATCTCGAGCTCCTCCGTGCTTCGGAAGGCACGTTAAGCCGTTGGTCCCGGCTGCATTAGCAGTCGTTAATAACCACCAATCCGCACTGGGCCCGCGTGGTGGTTTAAGCCCCGATCTCCCTATCCATCCATAGGGAAGGCCCGTGCCCCAGCAGTGGGGACGTTAATGGGCTGATGATGATGAGTTGGAAACTAGCTTATTTTAATTATTATATATATCTCACTCTAACAAATGACGGTTCTGACGTGACAGAAAAGATAAAAACATAGAAAAGTGAGATGCGGGGTGCAGAGACGGGGATATATTATATGCAAAAGAAACAACTGACTCGTGGACTGATTTATTACTGACTAAATGAAATTACAAATAATAGAACTTAAAGTAACACTCACTCATATACACACATAGGTACCTATACTACATATTCCTATATACACTTTTGTACACACTACATCCAGCCAAGTAGTTAATGCCATCTGCGGCAAATCTACAATAAGTCACGTCAAAAAAACAATGTACACACTACAGGTCGGCTAAGGCTGGGTTTCCACTGACGCGGAGATGGGCGGAGAAGAGCGGAGATGTGCGGATTTGACCAATCACAGCGTTTGAAAGAGCGAAAAATTAAGACGCTCTGTCACTCTCTCCCTCCGCACAGCTCCGCGTCAACGGAAACGCAGCCTAAATGTAGGTAAAATCTTCTCTATTTTCCGCTAATCTTCTCTCTCTCTCTCTGTCCACAGAAGCTCGTCACTCCATCCAACGGCGAGCCTCCGATTACGAAGTCAGTGATGAGATGCTGAATGATGAGAGCAACGACTATGGCACGCAGAATGACGCTGATGGAGGTATGTGCTGGTTGAATCATTAAATGATTATCATAGAACGGCTCACAATCCGGAGGTCCTGGGTTCGAATCCCGCTGGGGACAAATCACAAAAATCACTTTGTGATCCCTAGTTTGGTTAAGACATTACAGGCTGATCACCTGATTGTCCGAAAGTAAGATGATCCGTGTTTCGGAAGGCACGTTAAGCCTTTGGTCCCGGTTACTACTGACCAATGTAAGTACAGTCATGAGCAATATAATGTACCCACTTTAGGATTCTGTCACACTAACATATTTGACATTTAGTGAGACTTACAGTTCAATTTGTCAAAAAAGTTAATGTGACGTGGTACCAAAGTGTATGTATATTAATGCTCGTGACCGTACGTAGTCGTCACATGACTCACTCACTGTTGTCTAAGCAATGTAGGTGTGTTTCTGTCACATTACAAATCTTTTCGACAGGACGAAGTCTGTCGGGTCCGCTAATATTGTATAAATTTTAACAAAATTATCTTTGTAATGTGTTTGTAAAATAAAGTTATTATTATTTGTTTGTCGCGCTCAGTCTGCGATTGTTGAAGTTAAGCAACTTTCGCAAAGACCGGTCATAGGATGGGTGACCACAAAAAAAAAGTTCATCTCGAGCTCCTCCGTGCTTCGGAAGGCACGTTAAGCCGTTGGTCCTGGCTGCATTAGCATTCGTTAATAACCACCAATCTGCACTGGGCCCGCGTGGTGGTTTAAGGCCCGATCTCCCTATCCATCCATAGGGAAGGCCCGTGCCCCAGCAGTGGGGACGTTAATGGGCTGGTGATGTTTGTCGTTTCCATATCTCGGGCCTATGGAGTCCCGGACTTTTGGAAGGCGTGCGCGAAGCCAACACGTAGAGGCCCCTTAAGACAGTTTAATCTAAATGTGGTGTGACACCAACCGGCGATTATCCCTGTATGCACTATGGGAGTGCACCTAAAGACAATCCTTATTATTATTATTATATTATTTAATTTCAGGTAACGACGCCGATGACGAGGATACCCCGGAGGTGGAAGGCAAGATCCTGACGAAGGGAGAGAGCTACCGGCTGCTTATCGGCAACTCTGTCCGGCTGGAGTGCAGGGTCTCACCGGCAGGTTGGTACACAAACATTTTACACTTCTGGGAAGATTGAATCAATTCATCTAAAACCGCAATATTTTTTTGTTTTTATAGCACTCATTCGTAGTTAGGGAAACTCATACATACATAAAACCCTCCGTGGTCTAGTGGTTAGAGCGTTAGGCTCACGATCTGGAGGTCCGGGTTCGATTCCCGATGGGGACATTGTCGAAGGGGAAGCAAATATGTTTGTCTCGCTTGCACTTATGCGTTTCTATGGGACACGGTAAGAATAAGATTTTGTATGTAAATAGCCCAATAGCAAATAGATACATGGGTGGTATTCAATAAAATTAAAATAAACACATTATTGTATCGTCAAGCAGTCTGTGGAAGCCATTTTACAGTTAACCGGAAGCGCGCGCACACGTTTTTGGCGCCACCGGAAACGCCGCCATTCTATGAATAATATTTTTATTTTTATTGCGCAATGAGTTATGACTTGTATATTTAATGTGATTTATGGACTCCAAATTGTAGTGACCGAATTTATATTTGATTGTTGTTATAACAATTTATATTAACGATATTTTGATAGGTCTAAAATGAGATTCAATCTTAATGGTGATAATTCATTTTATTTTTTAAATATTCTACTTCAGTTGAAGTTGAAGAAAATTAAATTTAAAAAATACATTTTTTTCAATTAAAATGTTTTTTTTCAGATGCTGGTCTGGTGGTGAGCTGGAGTAAGGAACAGAAACGCTTATTTTTGGGAAATTTGCCACAAGACAGCGAGAACAAGAGGGCTTCCCTGTAAGTACTAAATTTTCAATACAATGTTTTAGAAATTCATCCCCTAAGGGGATAAATTAGGGGTTGAAAGTTTGTATAAAACTTCTATAGTCATCATCAGCCCTACGACGCCCACTGCTAGTTTTAATAGGAGGGTTTCCATATGGTACTAGAAATACTAATTATAGAAAGAATTTAAAATTTATTTAATTAACTTAAAACAACTTTTACAAATTCTTGAAATAGGAGGTGTAAATTAGTGTAGAATTTTGTATGGAAAATAAAATTTAAGGTATTTCGTTACTCAACCACATCAAAATGGGTGAACGGGTTTAAATGAGATTTGGCATGCAGATAGATTATATTTATAGGTACAACGTACGACTGTTGGCCAACTGGGCACCCTCAGGCCTGTTGTCTTAAATTTTGTTTCGGGTGAGAGCCCTCAGCGCTCCCCATTTGTCCGGCCAAGTAGTTAATGTCATTTGCGGCAAACCTACAATAAGTCTCGTCAAAAAAACGTACGATTGTCATAATATCAGACACATCAAAATTTTCAAAAATACAAAAAAATATTTATTCTTCAAAAAAATTTAATTACATAGGTACATACTTTGTGACTAGCTGTAAAACTACTAGCACATCGGAAGCTGTATCGCTGAGGGAAAGACGTGCGCCAGAAAACCTCCCAGCACACGAAATCACGGCTAACAGCTAGTTAAGTAATTAAATCCTCCTTCTCATTCCAGGGTTCACAATTCAAACGACCTCCTGATCAAGGATGTGCAGATCAATGACACTGGTCGGTATACCTGTATGATTATGCAGGCCAGTAACCCAGTGTCTATCACACATGTGGTGATTGTCGAGGAGCCACCGAGGATAACCAGTGAGTATTTGTTTGGTTTATCTATGGTAGATAGATTGGACGATTAATAAACTAAATATTGTGTTATTAGAATACCCTGAGCGGTGTTTGGGAACTTTTTGAAATGCAAAACACGTTCTAAAACGCTTGATTCATAAAGGCAAATAATCAGAAGACAAATTGCAGTCACTTTTGAAAGTATCAAAAAACAAAATTAACAAAAATATTAGCAACATTTCAAAAGTTATCTACATTATAGTAATAGAAAACAGGAGGGTTATAAAAGCCACATCGAAGCAGTTCATCTAAAAAAGTGATATTGCATTTTGTTTGCATTACGCACAAGACTTACTTTTATAAGCGCAAATGTCAAATTGCAATATAGCTTTTTTAGATGAATTGCTTCGATGTTGCCTTTTTACCCCTCCTACTGTTGAAAATATTCCAAAATAAATAAAATAAAGACGTTACTGGGTAGATCTTCGAACACTGGAACACTGGTATTTTTGCAAATATTATATTGATATTTGCTAAATGACAAAAGATTCTAGGACACTTGCGTTTCCGGTAATCGTATTGACATCCGGTGTTCGAAGATCTACCCTTCTGCGTAGTTCGTTTACTTTGATATTTTATCTATTTACCATACCATAGACATCTTTTTTCAAAAATATAGGTTAATAATTAAATCTACTCACTACCTAATTGTTAAATGTCTTTAAATACAACTGAATTAAGTATTTCAAAAAGTTCACGCACACAGGTTGTGACAATAAAAATGTTTCAGGCTCTTTTCAAATCGATGGTGCGTTTTCTGGCTATCTAGTTTGAAAAGGGCCCATCGAAAGTTAGTAAAATGAAATCTTGTAATTCTGCTAATCAATCCATAGTGTAGTATCTCATTTTGATTTAGTTTTAGTAGTGTCATTACTCATGCCTTCTTTTTAATCATCTTTTACTAGTTCTAAGACAGTTTTAATAATTTAGTGAAACTATAGAATTTTCCTCCATTTTATTTTAACTTTAAAGACGGTTGTATCCATCTTTTTTTCATCTTTAATGCTTTAAACTTTTATTCTCTATCTTTTCACCGACACCAAACAAGTGACGATGGTTTGGAAGTTGGTATTTGACTTAACAACTAATTTTGAGAATACCTTAATCAAATAAAAAGATATGGAAGATTCTATAATTAAATTAAAGATTAACAACGATAGGTTAGGCGTAGCAAATGTAATGTAAATTCAACTGCGTAGGTTTTAAGTATTAGATAATATTTCAGATCCAGAAACGACTACGGATAGTACTATTGAGTACGAAGATAATATACCGAGGATTTCCTGTGAGTGTCCTCAAACAGATGCACCTACTATGGGGTTATAATAGGGTGACATCTTTTCTTGCTATATTATTTTTTAATAAAAGTGTTGACTCGTTGACGTCTATCAACGAGTACAGAAACAGCATTGACAAAACGGCATTGGCTTGTCGAAGCAATATTTCTAAAGTTAAACTGCTGTACTGATACAAATCAAAAACACAACCCAAGAGGCCACTCTTAATTATCATATTTGATATTTTTTGACATTAAATTAATCATATAGCTATCTTCAAAAGTTAAACAGGAAATACATGTCAATAAATTAATCATTTTGTGGAAAAATTTTGTACAGAGAAAAACATTTTGAAATAAGGTGTCAAGTTTCAGATTTAAGAATTTGTGAATTCCACGAAGCTTTCGACATACTCAATCAATTTTAAATTTGCAAATTATTATGACTAGACTAGTAAAAACTTAGCTTCAAATGTTATTTCATATTTTAATATGATTAAAGCATACTTATTAATTTAAATACTTGATGAATACTATTTTTTGTTTAAGTATAAGCAAAATTGTCACGTTATGGCTGCCCCAAGGAGCTATGTTGTGACCTTTTCTTTATATTTAAGATGTCACCCTATATTAATATTACTTTGAAATATTTTTTGGGAACGTATTTATTTGCATGGCGGTAGTTCTCTATTTTGTAACGGTCTACGAGAAATTCACTTTGTCTTTGGTATTTACGTCTATTCAGTGTTTCATTATTTATATTATTGCTAAGCGTATTTAAATAATCTATGTTATCGTGTCGCATTCGGTATATCCTGTAAAGATATTGTTGTAGAATTATAAAATAAATAATCTCACAATAAGGTACGCCGACCCTCAATCAATCAGAGATGGGTATGGAGCATTATGTATTTTGTAATCCTTTGGTAAAGTAAATTTTAAAAATACTAAAGCAACTGAAATGACTTAAACGACATCGATTTTAGTGGTGCCTTTTCTCGTAAAGCGTTACATTGAAAAAGTATTTTCGTGTTAAACGTATCTATATACGTATTGATAATAATAATTATGAACGAATTAGGTGCTAAATGTCAATAGCATGAAAATTGAGGACGATAATAATACGTACATTTCGCTTCATATTATATTTATTTTATTGATTATTCTGGTATCTGCACGCACGGACCTGTTATTTGGTTTAGTCAGGGACATTGCTTGGTTGTTAGAATGGTTGTTACTATAAACTTTTTAATAACCAAACAGTGATACAGAACAGACAAAATGTTCTAAATCATGATATTTTTAAAATTCTCTATTGAGACAAAATTTTCATTTTCCAAATTTGCACGTCAAACATTCGGTCTAAATACTGATTTCGATAAGGCATCAAATATTCATATTCGATATTTAACTGTCTTTCATTGCATGGGCATGTTTCAAAGCACGAAGTTGTATATTTGTTCAATATTGTCATGTGTTACTGAATCAGATATATGTAAGCTTATTTAAACAAATTATTTTTACCCTATTTCTAAAATGAAAAAAAGTGACACTATTGAAGAAATGTTTCAATTTATACACCATGATTGTTTTTGTAACGTCCACGTTAAATATAGAAATAACGTAACTCGCCTCTCAATCAATAGAGACCTAAACCAGTATTAATAGGTGCTTACAGTCTTCTCATCATTTTACTTACGATTTCAACTGGGACAATTTCATTATTATTTTCATTTTCCATTATGATTTTGTGATTCACATTTCACCGTGATATTTCCTTCTCAGAAAGTACTTCATATTTGTTTTCGCTTCATCACAATATTTATAGTCACAATTCTCTTCACATATATTATATGCCTTTCTCACTTCATTATTCAAGACCAATTATAGTATTTCCGAACTATGAAGGTAAAGAAGACGCATCCCAAACGAAAGAAGAATTATGATTGATTAACAACAATATTGTTAACAAAACCAATGACAGACAGCTCTCAGAGCTTCCTTCTTCAGGATAAACGCCCTCATCTCACCCGATTTATTCGCCTTATTAGTAAATACCACCCAAAATCTCGAATAAGTCACCTTAAGAAATTGCTGATGCATCAACATTACGAATGTCTAACACGTTTATAGACCATTTTTATCATAATATTTCCAGACTTCGCGGTGACTGCTAACGGTAACTTGCGCGAAGGCAACGATCTGCTGCTCACTTGTGACGTCACTGGTACTCCTAAACCTTCCATCATCTGGTCTAGGCAGAGGAAGTACGGTTTAGGTGGCGTAAGTATCTGTTTTAATTTACATAACATAACATAAGCTCACGACTATATCACGAATTTAGTTGGTCAGACATCCATCGCAAAATGGACTAAGTTACCCACGCCTCACCAAGCTTTCTGTTACACCAACGTGATAGGTGGTAAGCCGTATCGCCGTCTATAATGGTCAAGCCAACTGTGTTAGTGAAAACTACACTAAGATAAATTAATTACTAATTGGTGCAAGTCCGGTTCTAACTGGCGCTTCCCGTCTGGGAAGCAATCTAGTCAACCACAGGACCACAGTGCCTTCGTGTTTTAATGAACAGAAACCTAAAAACCAACTGGATTATCATATCTCCAATTAGGTGACCCATTTAACAGTAATTTCTTCTTTCAGACTGAGCCCCTCGGAGAAGCTAATGGCGTGTTCACCGGCCACACATTCTTCATGAAGAACATCACCAAAGAAGACGCTGGAATCTACTACTGCTATGCCGTCAGTGACGCTGGCAACGCTACTGCCATGCTTACTGTCAACGTTATTGGTGAGTATCTTTGTAGTCTATATCTTTATTGCCTTCATCGTGTGCAGGTCTTGTATTTGATTCAAAGAGGCGACATTGCTAAAATACATTTGTGACACTGTTCTTATTATGGACATTGCGATCTGACTTTATTTACTGTAGAAGTTTCCTTTCTTCATCTTTTTTCTTAAAATTAATATAATCTTTCGGTACTGTAACCAAGTGCTGATACGAAAGAGTGTAACTTTCTGCAACAGGTATTAACTACAATACAATAAAATAATGATTTATTGCATACAAAAGGAACAATTATATACAGGTAAACAATTGGTACAAAAGGCGCCCTTATTGCTAAGGTAGCAATTCCTTCCAGGCAACCTTAAGATAGAATAAAATTTCAGTAATTGCGGGACAGACGGTGCTAAATAAATTAACGTGTAAATATTTTTGTTATGTTCTTCATTGGCAATGTTTCTGTTTAAATTGCCGTTGCTGGATTGTAAAGCTATAGATATAAAGATGACGATACTATTTAATGTTCTATCCGCAGGCAAACCTCGCGTACATGTGCACCATCCGATCGTGAACACTGACATCAATGTGGAAGCTCAGCTACAATGCGCTGCTCACGAAGAACCTGCGTAAGTACTTATAATTTTATATTGAGTTATTTGAGGCATTTCAGGAGCTTTAGCGTCTTAATTACTTCGTATTTTTCTGGAGTCTTATGTTAAATAGATCGGAAAATTAGTGCCAAATGTCGCCACAGCAATTTGTAAATGCCGACGCTCATTCCGTCTGCTATGATTCCGCTTATAAACATGTTTTATCTATGAATTTTAGCCCGCACATCCGCTGGTACAAAGATGGGCAGCTCATCGAAGACTCCTCATTCCAGTACACCATCAGCGCCAACGGCTCCCAGTCCACTCTATCTGTCATTCCTAGGAGGGATGAGGACTTTGGAACCTTTACTTGTGAGGTGAGGATTTTTTTTTAAACTTTCCGTTTTTTGTCAGATTATCCTTGTCAATATTCCATTGCAAGTTGTGAATCACCTGATGAAGACGTTCCCGGCTATTATTTGTAAAACACCTCAAATAACTCGCAGTGGAGCAGCGTGGTGGATTATGCTCCATAACCCCTCGAGTTGATTGGGAGGTCTGTGCTCAGCAATGGGACGTGTATAGGCTGTTCACAGGACGGATCCTTTTCCCAGAATGAGTTCTTCGTCATTTTGTCAGTTACTAAAAAAACACCAATTTGTATTTTCTTTTTCAGGCTATCAACCCTCACGGCAAGCACAACAAATCGATCGACTTAGTGCAGAGTCCAGTAATTGAGAACTTTGACGTGGAGGGACCCAAGTTGACGTGGACCGTGCACTCCCACCAGCCTCTTGAAGAGATCGAAGTGCAAGTCAAATCAAATGACGAAGTAAGTTCAATTATTATTTGAAACTACATAAGTTATCACACACACTTGAGCAAACCCACATCCCCGAGAAATCTTCTTCTTATTGTGTAGATTGTGAGGTGAATTACCATCCTCTTCAACCCTGGTGTCAGTTTTATTATTGAGCCGCCAAAGGCCCCTGACACGGCTCGAAAAATGCATTCCGGGGTATGTAACCTAACCTGTACTAACCTAACCGGGTTATCCCTTCACGGGTTGGAAGCTAAGACTGGCAGCCGTTCCCTCCCTACCTGGTGGATATTCCATCTTCTAACATGAAGCGCTTCTCACCAGTATGCACGCTAGCTCGTATAACCCGACAACCTTTAAGACCAGATTTAAAAAACATTTTTTGGGTAATCTCTTTCAGGGATGGAAAGCGCTGAAGCCTCTCACTCGGTACAGTCATGAGCAATATAATGTACCTATTTTAGGACTCTGTCGCACTAACATTTTG
The DNA here is from genome assembly GCF_024362695.1 of Pectinophora gossypiella. Taxonomy (NCBI): domain Eukaryota; kingdom Metazoa; phylum Arthropoda; class Insecta; order Lepidoptera; family Gelechiidae; genus Pectinophora; species Pectinophora gossypiella. The sequence goes on along the minus strand of NC_065428.1, from coordinate 2,437,466 downwards.
GACATTTAGTGAGACTTACTGTTGAATTTGTCAAAAAAGTTAATGTGACATGGTACCAAAGTTGTATATAATATATTAATGCTCATGACCGTACATTTAAGTACATATTTTTTTTTATTTTCAGAACGGCGAATGGAAGACATTCCAGGTACCCCTGCCTGAGGTAAAGGACCCTACACATGAGTACGAGCTTATCTACCCCCTAAGCGACAAATCTCTGGAGTCCGGCTCGTACTTGGCCACAGTCAGAGCGAAGAACAGCAAGAGCTGGAGCTATCATTCCGAGCCTGTTGTTGTTCAGCTGGGTAAGATAAAATGATTTTCTTTTTTCTTTATTTTTTTTGTAACTTTTCGTTTTGTAAACCTTAAGAAATTGGTACAAATATATATTTTTTTAAAATGATTAATCTTTTAACGGTTAGCAAATTAACCTAGAACATAAACACCAATTTCTTGTTTTATGGCGGTACGGTTTCCATACAAATGTTTTTTCGCACCTTTTGATGAAAACATGCAGTTGAATAAAATTTAAATATTATTAAGAACAATTTTTTGGTCTAATATTTTTGGAAACTGAAATAATAGGTTGCAACTTGCAAGTGGAAATGTTAAATAAGATAATAAAATTAATTTTCTTTTTAAAAAAAATGCGTAAACTGTTTGAATGAAAAACGTTCTGCCATTACGATATCTGTTTTTTTTTTAAATATTGAGTTACCTAAATGACTTACCACATGAAAAACAGGGTTTTGTACAATAATAACTAAACTTATCAAAATTTCGAGTTTTTCTTGTTTGAACAACAAAAGAAAAAAGTAATATTACTTAAGTAATTCAAAAAATGACCCTTATCATTGCAGTAATATTTTGCCTCGTTCATTTGTTTCTTTTTTTTATATGTTTTGCAATACATTTTTACCACAATGTTCCATTTATTATAAATAACACTACAGTCTATTCATTTCATTCTGAACTTGTTAATAACATTTTAATTTGCATGATTTTGATTTTGGTTTTTTTTTTCGAATTTTTAGAGAGCCAAGCACAGCCCATCCAAACTGCTTCAGGTACGTTGCATTATTTTTTTTTTTAATTATTATTTTTATATTATTATCATGCAACCAACTCATGGAATGCCAATTTCACATTTATCATGTGTACATTTAAGTAATATTGAAGAAAAAAGAAAGGCGCACGCGACTTTCGTGTTTTGACGTAACTTATTGTGTATTTGTCTCTAATGACATTCACTACTTGGTCGAACAAGTGAGGAGCGCTAAGGGTTGTCACCAGCAAAACGTGACAGTCAGAAATGTTTTCGATGTGCAATCCTTTAGAAAAATATGGTACATACACTACTTAAATGTCTTGCAGTCTAGGCCAAAACATTTCAAACAAATGTCAAATAGCAATATTGCTTTTTCAGATGAATTGCTTCGATATGTCCTTTTTACACCCCTGTAATTGTATGTATGTTTAAAATAATGTATCTAAATACATAGTATTACATATCCCATTCATTTTTTTACAAATATTTGACCACAATTTCACCTGATGACACGTGAAGATGTCCCTAAGGTACATGGTCACCTTTAAAATGATCAATTATATTTAGTCAAGACGAGATGACTTTTTCATTTCCCACGTCACTAGTATGAAAGAAAACATGTTAATTTTATCTTTTTTGTTTCAGTGTTCCGGTCAAATGGATATTCCCTTCGACCAACGACTTTCGCCGTACTATCCACCACCTTCATGTACGTTCTCGTACGAATGCTATAAACAAGTAGACCTACCTTATTTATTGTTAGTACCGGTAGAACTGAAACGAACGCCTTTTTGAATTTTTGAAAAAAAGTTCATTTTTTGAAAAAAGAAAAAATCTTAGCGCTTCTCGATGTATTGTTGGTACTTATAATATTTTTTTAAATAGTATTAAAGGCTTTTATGCACAGACAATGTGGCTAGTGTTTTGAGCCTTTTCGGCAGTTATTGTGCTATTAAATTACCATAGTGAGTTAATCACTGAGTAAAAAGTACAAAATGTTATAAAAATACCATTGTAATTGTAACCCAGTGATTTTTGTTCCATCATCTTTTCCATTTGCGCGTCAGAATGGTAGGTTTACAATCGGGTAAGTACCTAAAAATGCAAGATACAATGCAAAATAGGTAGACTATAATCGAATATCAAAACCTGATTAAGTGAAAACTAAATAAAATAACGGTAGGTACCTTACGTTACCGTAATTTTCAATAAAATCGGTACCAATATATATTTTTTTCCGATTGTTCTCGGCCACTGACATGTAAATGGTTAATCATTGTACAGATTAACTCTTAAGGAAAATATAATAATTATTAAAATATGTTTAGGTATCTTAGAAAAGACCTAATTATTATATCGCGGATCTAAGCAACGCCAAGATATTTAAATTATTATCAACGGCATCTAATTGTATTTAAACGCATTTTTAAGCTTATTAGCGAATAGCTTTTTAAATTCTTCAACCATTTCGTTGGCAAATGTATTTTTTTTGTCTTCTTTTTACTTACCTACTTTCAACTACACCAGTTATATTTTTTGTAAATATTATTCTTAATTATAAATAATTATTTGTTTTAACATGTATTTGACGTGAAATTAGATTTAATTTGAATTATCGCGTAGAAATATTACCTGTCGACTTCTTTTTATTAAATTCTATAATATTTCACTGTAATACGTATTTTGTTTACTTTCGCATTATAACGAAGTCGTTTCTCACATTAATTTAGTTTATCGTTTAAATTTTAGGTAATTATTACCAAAGTGTAATTAAAAATCACATTTAGTTTACGTTACATTTTTAATTAAACATAATTAACGTTAATGAAGTGCTTATTAATTGATTAAATGCAAAAATGTAGACATATGTGGATAGGTCGCTTGTTAATGTGCATCGCGTTTTTGGAAAAAAAAATATATAAAAATGTATTTTGATATCGGGAAGATTTTCTCTACTGTCCAAAAATTAAATTAGATGCATAATTGACATTATAAGCTTTTACTAGACTCTGTATATCGAATATAATCATACAAGTCAACTAAGCTGCCATAATATACATTATTAAACGTTGAATTGAAAAAAAAATACTTTACTTTTGATAGAACATAATCGGTTGGCCTAATCTCGACTAATACATCACTATGCCAATGAACGTAACAACACTAGCTTCAAAGTTGGTATTTGTGGATTACGTATATAAAATTTCAGAAAAAAGATTTTTTTTTTCAAACCAACTCGCTGTTTTATAATATTACCAATTAACTATAGTATATAATGTTGATGACGCTGGTTCCAGTACACACCATCTAAGTTTATTTTAAGTTATAAGTAGTTATAATTATAATTATAGTTATAATTTGCTTATCCACCGAAAAGGAAAGGGACGTGTAATCGACAGGCATAAAATTTGTGGAACACAGGTCAAATTTAAACAGAAATTAAAAAATACGCTCCCATAATTTTATATTTGCCAATAACCCGACAGAATTAAGTTAACAGCACACGTCAAACAGAATGTATATCAGCGAGATCCCTATCTTACTCGCCTGGTTTATTCATTTATTTACTCATTCATTTCAAAATTAACAGTTTTCTATCATCCGTCCCTTACGTTTTTGGCTATAACTTAAAATAAAATTAGGAGTTGTCTGCAGGAATCGGGGCCAATGTGCCTATAACTACTCGAGTAACTACATCAGTTCCATTTAAAGGTGCTCTCCTTTATATAATAATATACCTAGATAAAGTAAATCGTAATCTTCCATATTAAGTAACTTATTGAAAAAGATACGGTACCTATCACACAAGTATCGTAAGACAAAACTATAGCATAAAATCGGTATATCCCGTCTTGACCTGTATTCTACGATGTTAACTCCAACCTCCTCGATCCTGTCCTCAGTTGATGCGACCTCGAGGTCTTCCTCGTACTCAGCTCTCCTCAGAGTTTCCTCTAGGCATGACGTCATTATTTTCGTATTAT